>NC_089851.1:53565311-53572811 GCF_036373705.1 Amia ocellicauda | reverse complement strand
CCCCCAATGGTCAGTAGCATTGTAGCATAACAGCAGATCACGGACCACTGTCAATCAGATGCTTGCCTTGCCGTCCGTCCATCCATCTATCTATCTATCTATCTATGACTCTCGATATCTAACTCTCTTGCTTGCTATCGCTCCCCCAATGGTCAGTAGCATAGTAGCATAACAGCAGATCACGGACCACTGTCAATCAGATGCTTGCCTTGCCATCCATCCATCCATCTATCTATCTATCTATCAATGACTCTCGATATCTAACTCTCTTGCTTGCTATCGCTCCCCCAATGGTCAGTAGCATAGTAGCATAACAGCAGATCACGGACCACTGTCAATCAGATGCTTGCCTTGCCGTCCATCCATCCATCTATCTATCTATCTATCTATGACTCTCGATATCTAACTCTCTTGCTTGCTATTGCTCCCCCAATGGTCAGTAGCATAGTAGCATAACAGCAGATCACGGACCACTGTCAATCAGATACTTGCCTTGCCGTCCATCTATCCATCCATCTATCTATCTATGACTCTTGATATCTAACTCTCTTGCTTGTTATCGCTCCCCCAATGGTAAGTAGCATAGTAGCATAACAGTAGATCACGGACCACTGTCAATCAGATGCTTGCCTTGCCGTCCATCCATCCATCTATCTATCTATCTATCTATGACTCTTGATATCTAACTCTCTTGCTTGCTATCGCTCCCCCAATGGTCAGTAGCATTGTAGCATAACAGCAGATCACGGACTACTGTCAATCAGATGCTTGCCATGCCGTCCATCCATCCATCTATCTATCTATCTATCTATGACTCTCGATATCGAACTCTCTTGCTTGCTATCGCTCCCCCAATGGTCAGTAGCATAGAAGCATAACAGCAGATCACGGACCACTGTCAATCAGATGCTTGCCTTGCCGTCCATCCATCCATCCATCTATCTATCTATCTATCAATGACTCTCGATATCTAACTCTCTTGCTTGCTATCACTCCCCCAATGGTCAGTAGCATAGTAGCATAACAGCAGATCACGGACCACTGTCAATCAGATGCTTGCCTTGCCGTCCATCCATCCATCTATCTATCTATCTATCTATGACTCTTGATATCTAACTCTCTTACTTGCTTTCGCTCACCCAATGGTCAGTAGCATTGTAGCATAACAGCAGATCACGGACCACTGTCAATCAGATGCTTGCTTTGCCGTCCATCCATCCATCTATCTATCTATCTATCTATGACTCTTGATATCTAACTCTCTTGCTTGCTATCGCTCCCCCAATGGTCAGTAGCATTGTAGCATAACAGCAGATCACGGACCACTGTCAATCAGATGCTTGCCTTGCCGTCCATCCATCCATCTATCTATCTATCTATCAATGACTCTCGATATCTAACTCTCTTGCTTGCTATCGCTCCCCCAATGGTCAGTAGCATAGTAGCATAACAGCAGATCACGGACCACTGTCAATCAGATGCTTGCCTTGCCGTCCATCCATCCATCTATCTATCTATCTATCTATCAATGACTCTTGATATCTAACTCTCGTGCTTGCTATCGCTCCCCCAATGGTCAGTAGCATAGTAGCATAACAGCAGATCACGGACCACTGTCAATCAGATGCTTGCCTTGCCGTCCATCCATCCATCCATCTATCTATCTATGACTCTTGATATCTAACTCTCTTGCTTGCTATCGCTCCCCCAATGGTCAGTAGCATAGTAGCATTACAGCAGATCACGGAACACTGTCAATCAGATGCTTGCCTTGCCGTCCATCCATCTATCTATCTATCTATCTATGACTCTTGATATCTAAGTCTCTTGCTTGCTATCGCTCCCCCAATGGTCAGTAGCATAGTAGCATAACAGCAGATCACGGACCACTGTCAATCAGATGCTTGCCTTGCCGTCCATCCATCCATCCATCTATCTATCTATGACTCTTGATATCTAACTCTCTTGCTTGCTATCGCTCCCCCAATGGTCAGTAGCATAGTAGCATAACAGCAGATCACGGACCACTGTCAATCAGATGCTTGCCTTGCCGTCCATCCATCCATCCATCTATCTATCTATCTATCTATGACTCTTGATATCTAACTCTCTTGCTTGCTATCGCTCCCCCAATGGTCAGTAGCATAGTAGCATAACAGCAGATCATGGACCACTGTCAATCAGATGCTTGCCTTGCCGTCCATCCATCTATCTATCTATCTATCTATGACTCTTGATATCTAACTCTCTTGCTTGTTATCGCTCCCCCAATGGTCAGTAGCATAGTAGCATAACAGCAGATCACGGACCACTGTCAATCAGATGCTTGCCTTGCCGTCCATCCATCCATCTATCTATCTATCTATCTATGACTCTTGATATCTAACTCTCTTGCATGCTATCGCTCCCCCAATGGTCAGTAGCATAGTAGCATAACAGCAGATCACGGACCACTGTCAATCAGATGCTTGCCTTGCCGTCCCTCCATCCATCCATCTATCTATCTATCTATCAATGACTCTCGATATCTAACTCTCTTGCTTGCTATCACTCCCCCAATGGTCAGTAGCATAGTAGCATAACAGCAGATCACGGACCACTGTCAATCAGATGCTTGCCTTGCCGTCCATCCATCTATCTATCTATCTATCTATGACTCTTGATATCTAACTCTCTTGCTTGCTATCGCTCCCCCAATGGTCAGTAGCATAGTAGCATAACAGCAGATCACGGACCACTGTCAATCAGATGCTTGCCTTGCCGTCCATCCATCCATCTATCTATCTATCTATCTATGACTCTTGATATCTAACTCTCTTGCTTGCTATCGCTCCCCCAATGGTCAGTAGCATTGTAGCATAACAGCAGATCACGGACCACTGTCAATCGGATGCTTGCCTTGCCGTCCATCCATCCATCTATCTATCTATCTATCTATCTAAGACTCTTGATATCTAACTCTCTTGCTTGCTTTCGCTCCCCCAATGGTCAGTAGCATAGTATCATAACAGCAGATCACGGACCACTGTCAATCAGATGCTTGCCTTGCCGTCCATCCATCCATCTATCTATCTATCTATCTATGACTCTTGATATCTAAATCTCTTGCTTGCTATCGCTCCCCCAATGGTCAGTAGCATTGTAGCATAACAGCAGATCACGGACCACTGTCAATCAGATGCTTGCCTTGCCGTCCATCCATCCATCTATCTATCTATCTATCTATGACTCTCGATATCTAACTCTCTTGCTTGCTATCGCTCCACCAATGGTCAGTAGCATAGTAGCATAACAGCAGATCACGGACCACTGTCAATCAGATGCTTGCCTTGCCGTCCATCCATCCATCCATCTATCTATCTATCTATCAATGACTCTCGATATCTAACTCTCTTGCTTGCTATCGCTCCCCCAATGGTCAGTAGCATAGTAGCATAACAGCAGATCACGGACCACTGTCAATCAGATGCTTGCCTTGCCGTCCATCCATCCATCCATCTATCTATCTATCTATCTATGACTCTTGATATCTAACTCTCTTGCTTGCTATCGCTCCCCCAATGGTCAGTAGCATAGTAGCATAACAGCAGATCACGGACCACTGTCAATCAGATGCTTGCCTTGCCGTCCATCTATCCATCCATCTATCTATCAATGACTCTTGATATCTAACTCTCTTGCTTGTTATCGCTCCCCCAATGGTAAGTAGCATAGTAGCATAACAGCAGATCACGGACCACTGTCAATCAGATGCTTGCCTTGCCGTCCATCCATCCATCTATCTATCTATCTATCTATGACTCTCGATATCTAACTCTCTTGCTTGCTATCGCTCCACCAATGGTCAGTAGCATAGTAGCATAACAGCAGATCACGGACCACTGTCAATCAGATGCTTGCCTTGCCGTCCATCCATCCATCCATCTATCTATCTATCTATCAATGACTCTCGATATCTAACTCTCTTGCTTGCTATCGCTCCCCCAATGGTCAGTAGCATAGTAGCATAACAGCAGATCACGGACCACTGTCAATCAGATGCTTGCCTTGCCGTCCATCCATCCATCCATCTATCTATCTATCTATCTATGACTCTTGATATCTAACTCTCTTGCTTGCTATCGCTCCCCCAATGGTCAGTAGCATAGTAGCATAACAGCAGATCATGGACCACTGTCAATCAGATGCTTGCCTTGCCGTCCATCCATCTATCTATCTATCTATCTATGACTCTTGATATCTAACTCTCTTGCTTGTTATCGCTCCCCCAATGGTCAGTAGCATAGTAGCATAACAGCAGATCACGGACCACTGTCAATCAGATGCTTGCCTTGCCGTCCATCCATCCATCTATCTATCTATCTATCTATGACTCTTGATATCTAACTCTCTTGCATGCTATCGCTCCCCCAATGGTCAGTAGCATAGTAGCATAACAGCAGATCACGGACCACTGTCAATCAGATGCTTGCCTTGCCGTCCCTCCATCCATCCATCTATCTATCTATCTATCAATGACTCTCGATATCTAACTCTCTTGCTTGCTATCACTCCCCCAATGATCAGTAGCATAGTAGCATAACAGCAGATCACGGACCACTGTCAATCAGATGCTTGCCTTGCCGTCCATCCATCTATCTATCTATCTATCTATGACTCTTGATATCTAACTCTCTTGCTTGCTATCGCTCCCCCAATGGTCAGTAGCATAGTAGCATAACAGCAGATCACGGACCACTGTCAATCAGATGCTTGCCTTGCCGTCCATCCATCCATCTATCTATCTATCTATCTATGACTCTTGATATCTAACTCTCTTGCTTGCTATCGCTCCCCCAATGGTCAGTAGCATTGTAGCATAACAGCAGATCACGGACCACTGTCAATCGGATGCTTGCCTTGCCGTCCATCCATCCATCTATCTATCTATCTATCTATCTATCTAAGACTCTTGATATCTAACTCTCTTGCTTGCTTTCGCTCCCCCAATGGTCAGTAGCATAGTATCATAACAGCAGATCACGGACCACTGTCAATCAGATGCTTGCCTTGCCGTCCATCCATCCATCTATCTATCTATCTATCTATGACTCTTGATATCTAACTCTCTTGCTTGCTATCGCTCCCCCAATGGTCAGTAGCATTGTAGCATAACAGCAGATCACGGACCACTGTCAATCAGATGCTTGCCTTGCCGTCCATCCATCCATCTATCTATCTATCTATCTATGACTCTCGATATCTAACTCTCTTGCTTGCTATCGCTCCACCAATGGTCAGTAGCATAGTAGCATAACAGCAGATCACGGACCACTGTCAATCAGATGCTTGCCTTGCCGTCCATCCATCCATCCATCTATCTATCTATCTATCAATGACTCTCGATATCTAACTCTCTTGCTTGCTATCGCTCCCCCAATGGTCAGTAGCATAGTAGCATAACAGCAGATCACGGACCACTGTCAATCAGATGCTTGCCTTGCCGTCCATCCATCCATCCATCTATCTATCTATCTATCTATGACTCTTGATATCTAACTCTCTTGCTTGCTATCGCTCCCCCAATGGTCAGTAGCATAGTAGCATAACAGCAGATCACGGACCACTGTCAATCAGATGCTTGCCTTGCCGTCCATCTATCCATCCATCTATCTATCTATGACTCTTGATATCTAACTCTCTTGCTTGTTATCGCTCCCCCAATGGTAAGTAGCATAGTAGCATAACAGCAGATCACGGACCACTGTCAATCAGATGCTTGCCTTGCCGTCCATCCATCCATCTATCTATCTATCTATCTATGACTCTCGATATCCTCTCTTGCTTGCTATCGCTCCCCCAATGGTCAGTAGCATAGTAGCATAACAGCAGATCACGGACCACTGTCAATCAGATGCTTACCTTGCCGTCCATCCATCCATCTATCTATCTATCTATCTATGACTCTTGATATCTAACTCTCTTGCTTGCTATCGCTCCCCCAATGGTCAGTAGCATTGTAGCATAACAGCAGATCACGGACCACTGTCAATCAGATGCTTGCCTTGCCGTCCATCCATCCATCTATCTATCTATCTATCTATGACTCTCGATATCTAACTCTCTTGCTTGTTATCGCTCCCCCAATGGTAAGTAGCATAGTAGCATAACAGCAGATCACGGACCACTGTCAATCAGATGCTTGCCTTGCCGTCCATCCATCCATCTATCTATCTATCTATCTATGACTCTTGATATCTAACTCTCTTGCTTGCTATCGCTCCCCCAATGGTCAGTAGCATTGTAGCATAACAGCAGATCACGGACCACTGTCAATCAGATGCTTGCCTTGCCGTCCATCCATCCATCTATCTATCTATCTATCTATGACTCTCGATATCTAACTCTCTTGCTTGCTATCGCTCCCCCAATGGTCAGTAGCATAGTAGCATAACAGCAGATCACGGACCACTGTCAATCAGATGCTTGCCTTGCCGTCCATCCATCCATCCATCTATCTATCTATCTATATATCAATGACTCTCGATATCTAACTCTCTTGCTTGCTATCACTCCCCCAATGGTCAGTAGCATAGTAGCATAACAGCAGATCACGGACCACTGTCAATCAGATGCTTGCCTTGCCGTCCATCCATCTATCTATCTATCTATCTATGACTCTTGATATCTAACTCTCTTGCTTGCTATCGCTCCCCCAATGGTCAGTAGCATAGTAGCATAACAGCAGATCACGGACCACTGTCAATCAGATGCTTGCCTTGCCGTCCATCCATCCATCTATCTATCTATCTATCTATGACTCTCGATATCCTCTCTTGCTTGCTATCGCTCCCCCAATGGTCAGTAGCATAGTAGCATAACAGCAGATCACGGACCACTGTCAATCAGATGCTTGCCTTGCCGTCCATCCATCCATCTATCTATCTATCTATCTATGACTCTTGATATCTAACTCTCTTGCTTGCTATCGCTCCCCCAATGGTCAGTAGCATTGTAGCATAACAGCAGATCACGGACCACTGTCAATCAGATGCTTGCCTTGCCGTCCATCCATCCATCTATCTATCTATCTATCTATGACTCTCGATATCTAACTCTCTTGCTTGTTATCGCTCCCCCAATGGTAAGTAGCATAGTAGCATAACAGCAGATCACGGACCACTGTCAATCAGATGCTTGCCTTGCCGTCCATCCATCCATCTATCTATCTATCTATCTATGACTCTTGATATCTAACTCTCTTGCTTGCTATCGCTCCCCCAATGGTCAGTAGCATTGTAGCATAACAGCAGATCACGGACCACTGTCAATCAGATGCTTGCCTTGCCGTCCATCCATCCATCTATCTATCTATCTATCTATGACTCTCGATATCTAACTCTCTTGCTTGCTATCGCTCCCCCAATGGTCAGTAGCATAGTAGCATAACAGCAGATCACGGACCACTGTCAATCAGATGCTTGCCTTGCCGTCCATCCATCCATCCATCTATCTATCTAT
>NC_089851.1:53517811-53555311 GCF_036373705.1 Amia ocellicauda | reverse complement strand
CACCTCTGTCTGTCTCTGTGGCGCAATCGGTCAGCGCGTTTGGCTGTTAACCAAAAGGATGGTGGTTCGAATCCACACAGGGACGGCCCACTTTTCCCCCCGCCCCTTGTTATTGTTTCTACTTCTGGCGGACAGCTTGCCAGACTGTGGCTACAGTAACCTTAAGCTGCTTGCTGTGGACGGCCATCTTGCAAAAATGTATTGAGCGTTTAGAAACTTCCTTTCCATTGCCTAGGCCAACATAAACCAAGGCACTGCTGGGAGTCGAACCCAGGGTTTCCTGTTTACAAGACAGGCGCTTTGACCAACTAAGCCACGGTGCCAGGACTCTCCCATTCCCCAGTGCCTACACTCAGGCGTAAGGCAAAAAACAAAACAAAACAAAACAAAACAAAACAAAACAAAACAAAACAAAACAAAACAAAACAAAACAAAACAAAACAAAACAAAACAAAACAAAACAAAACAAAATCTGGATGCAGACTGCAACAAAGGAAGCACACAGAGGTGAAAATGTAAGGTTGACGGGAGCAACAAGCTCCCTGTTGCGACTGTCCAGGGGCGGCAATGGGAATTGGACGTTGGCCGTAGCGCGTGTCCTTTGGGTTCTGGTTCTTCTTTACAAACCGGTGTCTGTCCAGTTGGCTTTCCGGTTCATTACGTCCTCTGATGGCTTTACGATAAGCCTATCTTGCTAAAACTGATGGTCGACAAAGCGGAAGCACAAGCTTCGCAAGGAGCACAGAAAGCCCGCCTAAGGCACCGCTGGGATTTGAACCCAGGACCTCCTGTTTACTAGACAGGCGCTTTAACCAACTAAGCCACGGCGCCAAATCTGCCACTGCTGCTGCTGATAGTAGAATAACAGCAGATCACGGAACGCTGTCAATCAGGTTCTTGCCTTGCCGTCCATCCATCCATCCATCTATCTATGACTCTCAATATCTAACTCTCTTGCTTGCTATCGCTCCCCCAATGGTCAGTAGCATAGTAGCATAACAGCAGATCACGGACCACTGTCAATCAGATTCTTGCCTTGCCGTCCATCCATCCATCCATCTATCTATCTATCTATGACTCTTGACATCTAACTCTCTTGCTTGCTATCGCTCCCCCAATGGTCAGTAGCAAAGTAGCATAACAGCAGATCACGGACCACTGTCAATCAGATGCTTGCCTTGCCGTCCATCCATCCATCTATCTATCTATCTATCTATCTATGACTCTTGATATCTAACTCTCTTGCTTGCTATCGCTCCCCCAATGGTCAGTAGCATTGTAGCATAACAGCAGATCACGGACCACTGTCAATCAGGTGCTTGCCTTGCCGTCCATCCATCCATCTATCTATCTATCTATCAATGACTCTCGATATCTAACTCTCTTACTTGCTATCGCTCCCCCAATGGTCAGTAGCATAGTAGCATAACAGCAGATCACGGACCACTGTCAATCAGATGCTTGCCTTGCTGTCCATCCATCCATCCATCTATCTATCTATCTATCTATCAATGACTCTCGATATCTAACTCTCTTACTTGCTATCGCTCCCCCAATGGTCAGTAGCATAGTAGCATAACAGCAGATCACGGACCACTGTCAATCAGATGCTTGCCTTGCCGTCCATCCATCCATCTATCTATCTATCTATCAATGACTCTTGATATCTAACTCTCTTGCTTGCTATCGCTCCCCCAATGGTCAGTAGCATAGTAGCATAACAGCAGATCACGGACCACTGTCAATCAGATGCTTGCCTTGCCGTCCATCCATCCATCCATCTATCTATCTATCTATCAATGACTCTCGATATCTAACTCTCTTACTTGCTATCGCTCCCCCAATGGTCAGTAGCATAGTAGCATAACAGCAGATCACGGACCACTGTCAATCAGATGCTTGCCTTGCCGTCCATCCATCCATCTATCTATCTATCTATCTATGACTCTTGATATCTAACTCTCTTGCTTGCTATCGCTCCACCAATGGTCAGTAGCATAGTAGCATAACAGCAGATCACGGACCACTGTCACTCAGATGCTTGCCTTGCCATCCATCCATCCATCCATCTATCTATCTATCTATCAATGACTCTCGATATCTAACTCTCTTGCTTGCTATCGCTCCCCCAATGGTCAGTAGCATAGTAGCATAACAGCAGATCACGGACCACTGTCAATCAGATGCTTGCCTTGCCGTCCATCCATCCATCTATCTATCTATCTATCTATGACTCTTGATATCTAACTCTCTTGCTTGCTATCGCTCCCCCAATGGTCAGTAGCATAGTAGCATAACAGCAGATCACGGACCACTGTCAATCAGATGCTTGCCTTTCCGTCCATCCATCCATCCATCTATCTATCTATCTATCAATGACTCTCGATATCTAACTCTCTTGCTTGCTATCGCTCCCCCAATGGTCAGTAGCATAGTAGCATAACAGCAGATCACGGACCACTGTCAATCAGATGCTTGCCTTGCCGTCCATCCATCCATCCATCTATCTATCTATATATCAATGACTCTCGATATCTAACTCTCTTACTTGCTATCGCTCCCCCAATGGTCAGTAGCATAGTAGCATAACAGCAGATCACGGACCACTGTCAATCAGATGCTTGCCTTGCCGTCCATCCATCCATCTATCTATCTATCTATCTATGACTCTTGATATCTAACTCTCTTGCTTGCTATCGCTCCACCAATGGTCAGTAGCATAGTAGCATAACAGCAGATCACGGACCACTGTCACTCAGATGCTTGCCTTGCCATCCATCCATCCATCCATCTATCTATCTATCTATCAATGACTCTCGATATCTAACTCTCTTGCTTGCTATCGCTCCCCCAATGGTCAGTAGCATAGTAGCATAACAGCAGATCACGGACCACTGTCAATCAGATGCTTGCCTTGCCGTCCATCCATCCATCTATCTATCTATCTATCTATGACTCTTGATATCTAACTCTCTTGCTTGCTATCGCTCCCCCAATGGTCAGTAGCATAGTAGCATAACAGCAGATCACGGACCACTGTCAATCAGATGCTTGCCTTTCCGTCCATCCATCCATCCATCTATCTATCTATCTATCAATGACTCTCGATATCTAACTCTCTTGCTTGCTATCGCTCCCCCAATGGTCAGTAGCATAGTAGCATAACAGCAGATCACGGACCACTGTCAATCAGATGCTTGCCTTGCCGTCCATCCATCCATCTATCTATCTATCTATCTATGACTCTTGATATCTAACTCTCTTGCTTGCTATCGCTCCCCCAATGGTCAGTGGCATTGTAGCATAACAGCAGATCACGGACCACTGTCAATCAGATGCTTGCCTTGCCGTCCATCCATCCATCCATCTATCTATCTATGACTCTTGTTATCTAACTCTCTTGCTTGCTATCGCTCCCCCAATGGTCAGTAGCATAGTAGCATAACAGCAGATCACGGACCACTGTCAATCAGATGCTTGCCTTGCCGTCCATCCATCCATCCATCTATCTATCTATCTATGACTCTTGACATCTAACTCTCTTGCTTGCTATCGCTCCCCCAATGGTCAGTAGCAAAGTAGCATAACAGCAGATCACGGACCACTGTCAATCAGATGCTTGCCTTGCCGTCCATCCATCCACCCATCCATCTATCTATCTATGACTCTTGATATCTAACTCTCTTGCTTGCTATCGCTCCCCCAATGGTCACGTATGTTGCATTCAACGACAAAGAAAATCGTGTGCTGGAAATGATTTTTGGCAACTGTGAAGGAACTGCACGACTGCAGCAACCACAACACCTCTGTCTGTCTCTGTGGCGCAATCGGTCAGCGCGTTTGGCTGTTAACCAAAAGGATGGTGGTTCGAATCCACCCAGGGACGGCCCACTTTTCCCCCCGCCCCTTGTTATTGTTTCTACTTCTGGCGGACAGCTTGCCAGACTGTGGCTACAGTAACCTTAAGCTGCTTGCTGTGGACGGCCATCTTGCAAAAATGTATTGAGCGTTTAGAAACTTCCTTTCCATTGCCTAGGCCAACATAAACCAAGGCACTGCTGGGAGTCGAACCCAGGGTTTCCTGTTTACAAGACAGGCGCTTTGACCAACTAAGCCACGGTGCCAGGACTCTCCCATTCCCCAGTGCCTACACTCAGGCGTAAGGCAAAAAACAAAACAAAACAAAACAAAACAAAACAAAACAAAACAAAACAAAACAAAACAAAACAAAACAAAACAAAACAAAACAAAACAAAACAAAATCTGGATGCAGACTGCAACAAAGGAAGCACACAGAGGTGAAAATGTAAGGTTGACGGGAGCAACAAGCTCCCTGTTGCGACTGTCCAGGGGCGGCAATGGGAATTGGACGTTGGCCGTAGCGCGTGTCCTTTGGGTTCTGGTTCTTCTTTACAAACCGGCGTCTGTCCAGTTGGCTTTCCGGTTCATTACGTCCTCTGATGGCTTTACGATAAGCCTATCTTGCTAAAACTGATGGTCGACAAAGCGGAAGCACAAGCTTCGCAAGGAGCACAGAAAGCCCGCCTAAGGCACCGCTGGGATTTGAACCCAGGACCTCCTGTTTACTAGACAGGCGCTTTAACCAACTAAGCCACGGCGACAAATCTGCCGCTGCTGCTGCTGATAGTAGAATAACAGCAGATCACGGAACGCTGTCAATCAGGTTCTTGCCTTGCCGTCCATCCATCCATCCATCTATCTATGACTCTCAATATCTAACTCTCTTGCTTGCTATCGCTCCCCCAATGGTCAGTAGCATAGTAGCATAACAGCAGATCACGGACCACTGTCAATCAGATTCTTGCCTTGCCGTCCATCCATCCATCCATCTATCTATCTATCTATGACTCTTGACATCTAACTCTCTTGCTTGCTATCGCTCCCCCAATGGTCAGTAGCAAAGTAGCATAACAGCAGATCACGGACCACTGTCAATCAGATGCTTGCCTTGCCGTCCATCCATCCATCTATCTATCTATCTATCTATCTATGACTCTTGATATCTAACTCTCTTGCTTGCTATCGCTCCCCCAATGGTCAGTAGCATTGTAGCATAACAGCAGATCACGGACCACTGCCAATCAGGTGCTTGCCTTGCCGTCCATCCATCCATCTATCTATCTATCTATCTATGACTCTTGATATCTAACTCTCTTGCTTGCTATCGCTCCCCCAATGGTCAGTAGCATAGTAGCATAACAGCAGATCACGGACCACTGTCAATCAGATGCTTGCCTTGCCGTCCATCCATCCATCTATCTATCTATCTATCTATGACTCTTGATATCTAACTCTCTTGCTTGCTATCGCTCCCCCAATGGTCAGTAGCATTGTAGCATAACAGCAGATCACGGACCACTGTCAATCAGATGCTTGCCTTGCCGTCCATCCATCCATCTATCTATCTATCTATCAATGACTCTCGATATCTAACTCTCTTACTTGCTATCGCTCCCCCAATGGTCAGTAGCATAGTAGCATAACAGCAGATCACGGACCACTGTCAATCAGATGCTTGCCTTGCCGTCCATCCATCCATCCATCCATCTATCTATCTATCTATCTATGACTCTTGATATCTAACTCTCTTGCTTGCTATCGCTCCACCAATGGTCAGTAGCATAGTAGCATAACAGCAGATCACGGACCACTGTCACTCAGATGCTTGCCTTGCCATCCATCCATCCATCCATCTATCTATCTATCTATCAATGACTCTCGATATCTAACTCTCTTGCTTGCTATCGCTCCCCCAATGGTCAGTAGCATAGTAGCATAACAGCAGATCACGGACCACTGTCAATCAGATGCTTGCCTTGCCGTCCATCCATCCATCTATCTATCTATCTATCTATGACTCTTGATATCTAACTCTCTTGCTTGCTATCGCTCCCCCAATGGTCAGTAGCATAGTAGCATAACAGCAGATCACGGACCACTGTCAATCAGATGCTTGCCTTTCCGTCCATCCATCCATCCATCTATCTATCTATCTATCAATGACTCTCGATATCTAACTCTCTTGCTTGCTATCGCTCCCCCAATGGTCAGTAGCATAGTAGCATAACAGCAGATCACGGACCACTGTCAATCAGATGCTTGCCTTGCCGTCCATCCATCCATCTATCTATCTATCTATCTATGACTCTTGATATCTAACTCTCTTGCTTGCTATCGCTCCCCCAATGGTCAGTGGCATTGTAGCATAACAGCAGATCACGGACCACTGTCAATCAGATGCTTGCCTTGCCGTCCATCCATCCATCCATCTATCTATCTATGACTCTTGTTATCTAACTCTCTTGCTTGCTATCGCTCCCCCAATGGTCAGTAGCATAGTAGCATAACAGCAGATCACGGACCACTGTCAATCAGATGCTTGCCTTGCCGTCCATCCATCCATCCATCTATCTATCTATCTATGACTCTTGACATCTAACTCTCTTGCTTGCTATCGCTCCCCCAATGGTCAGTAGCAAAGTAGCATAACAGCAGATCACGGACCACTGTCAATCAGATGCTTGCCTTGCCGTCCATCCATCCACCCATCCATCTATCTATCTATGACTCTTGATATCTAACTCTCTTGCTTGCTATCGCTCCCCCAATGGTCACGTATGTTGCATTCAACGACAAAGAAAATCGTGTGCTGGAAATGATTTTTGGCAACTGTGAAGGAACTGCACGACTGCAGCAACCACAACACCTCTGTCTGTCTCTGTGGCGCAATCGGTCAGCGCGTTTGGCTGTTAACCAAAAGGATGGTGGTTCGAATCCACCCAGGGACGGCCCACTTTTCCCCCCGCCCCTTGTTATTGTTTCTACTTCTGGCGGACAGCTTGCCAGACTGTGGCTACAGTAACCTTAAGCTGCTTGCTGTGGACGGCCATCTTGCAAAAATGTATTGAGCGTTTAGAAACTTCCTTTCCATTGCCTAGGCCAACATAAACCAAGGCACTGCTGGGAGTCGAACCCAGGGTTTCCTGTTTACAAGACAGGCGCTTTGACCAACTAAGCCACGGTGCCAGGACTCTCCCATTCCCCAGTGCCTACACTCAGGCGTAAGGCAAAAAACAAAACAAAACAAAACAAAACAAAACAAAACAAAACAAAACAAAACAAAACAAAACAAAACAAAACAAAACAAAATCTGGATGCAGACTGCAACAAAGGAAGCACACAGAGGTGAAAATGTAAGGTTGACGGGAGCAACAAGCTCCCTGTTGCGACTGTCCAGGGGCGGCAATGGGAATTGGACGTTGGCCGTAGCGCGTGTCCTTTGGGTTCTGGTTCTTCTTTACAAACCGGCGTCTGTCCAGTTGGCTTTCCGGTTCATTACGTCCTCTGATGGCTTTACGATAAGCCTATCTTGCTAAAACTGATGGTCGACAAAGCGGAAGCACAAGCTTCGCAAGGAGCACAGAAAGCCCGCCTAAGGCACCGCTGGGATTTGAACCCAGGACCTCCTGTTTACTAGACAGGCGCTTTAACCAACTAAGCCACGGCGACAAATCTGCCGCTGCTGCTGCTGATAGTAGAATAACAGCAGATCACGGAACGCTGTCAATCAGGTTCTTGCCTTGCCGTCCATCCATCCATCCATCTATCTATGACTCTCAATATCTAACTCTCTTGCTTGCTATCGCTCCCCCAATGGTCAGTAGCATAGTAGCATAACAGCAGATCACGGACCACTGTCAATCAGATTCTTGCCTTGCCGTCCATCCATCCATCCATCTATCTATCTATCTATGACTCTTGACATCTAACTCTCTTGCTTGCTATCGCTCCCCCAATGGTCAGTAGCAAAGTAGCATAACAGCAGATCACGGACCACTGTCAATCAGATGCTTGCCTTGCCGTCCATCCATCCATCTATCTATCTATCTATCTATCTATGACTCTTGATATCTAACTCTCTTGCTTGCTATCGCTCCCCCAATGGTCAGTAGCATTGTAGCATAACAGCAGATCACGGACCACTGCCAATCAGGTGCTTGCCTTGCCGTCCATCCATCCATCTATCTATCTATCTATCTATGACTCTTGATATCTAACTCTCTTGCTTGCTATCGCTCCCCCAATGGTCAGTAGCATAGTAGCATAACAGCAGATCACGGACCACTGTCAATCAGATGCTTGCCTTGCCGTCCATCCATCCATCTATCTATCTATCTATCTATGACTCTTGATATCTAACTCTCTTGCTTGCTATCGCTCCCCCAATGGTCAGTAGCATTGTAGCATAACAGCAGATCACGGACCACTGTCAATCAGATGCTTGCCTTGCCGTCCATCCATCCATCTATCTATCTATCTATCAATGACTCTCGATATCTAACTCTCTTACTTGCTATCGCTCCCCCAATGGTCAGTAGCATAGTAGCATAACAGCAGATCACGGACCACTGTCAATCAGATGCTTGCCTTGCCGTCCATCCATCCATCCATCCATCTATCTATCTATCTATCTATGACTCTTGATATCTAACTCTCTTGCTTGCTATCGCTCCACCAATGGTCAGTAGCATAGTAGCATAACAGCAGATCACGGACCACTGTCACTCAGATGCTTGCCTTGCCATCCATCCATCCATCCATCTATCTATCTATCTATCAATGACTCTCGATATCTAACTCTCTTGCTTGCTATCGCTCCCCCAATGGTCAGTAGCATAGTAGCATAACAGCAGATCACGGACCACTGTCAATCAGATGCTTGCCTTGCCGTCCATCCATCCATCTATCTATCTATCTATCTATGACTCTTGATATCTAACTCTCTTGCTTGCTATCGCTCCCCCAATGGTCAGTAGCATAGTAGCATAACAGCAGATCACGGACCACTGTCAATCAGATGCTTGCCTTTCCGTCCATCCATCCATCCATCTATCTATCTATCTATCAATGACTCTCGATATCTAACTCTCTTGCTTGCTATCGCTCCCCCAATGGTCAGTAGCATAGTAGCATAACAGCAGATCACGGACCACTGTCAATCAGATGCTTGCCTTGCCGTCCATCCATCCATCTATCTATCTATCTATCTATGACTCTTGATATCTAACTCTCTTGCTTGCTATCGCTCCCCCAATGGTCAGTGGCATTGTAGCATAACAGCAGATCACGGACCACTGTCAATCAGATGCTTGCCTTGCCGTCCATCCATCCATCCATCTATCTATCTATGACTCTTGTTATCTAACTCTCTTGCTTGCTATCGCTCCCCCAATGGTCAGTAGCATAGTAGCATAACAGCAGATCACGGACCACTGTCAATCAGATGCTTGCCTTGCCGTCCATCCATCCATCCATCTATCTATCTATCTATGACTCTTGACATCTAACTCTCTTGCTTGCTATCGCTCCCCCAATGGTCAGTAGCAAAGTAGCATAACAGCAGATCACGGACCACTGTCAATCAGATGCTTGCCTTGCCGTCCATCCATCCACCCATCCATCTATCTATCTATGACTCTTGATATCTAACTCTCTTGCTTGCTATCGCTCCCCCAATGGTCACGTATGTTGCATTCAACGACAAAGAAAATCGTGTGCTGGAAATGATTTTTGGCAACTGTGAAGGAACTGCACGACTGCAGCAACCACAACACCTCTGTCTGTCTCTGTGGCGCAATCGGTCAGCGCGTTTGGCTGTTAACCAAAAGGATGGTGGTTCGAATCCACCCAGGGACGGCCCACTTTTCCCCCCGCCCCTTGTTATTGTTTCTACTTCTGGCGGACAGCTTGCCAGACTGTGGCTACAGTAACCTTAAGCTGCTTGCTGTGGACGGCCATCTTGCAAAAATGTATTGAGCGTTTAGAAACTTCCTTTCCATTGCCTAGGCCAACATAAACCAAGGCACTGCTGGGAGTCGAACCCAGGGTTTCCTGTTTACAAGACAGGCGCTTTGACCAACTAAGCCACGGTGCCAGGACTCTCCCATTCCCCAGTGCCTACACTCAGGCGTAAGGCAAAAAACAAAACAAAACAAAACAAAACAAAACAAAACAAAACAAAACAAAACAAAACAAAACAAAACAAAATCTGGATGCAGACTGCAACAAAGGAAGCACACAGAGGTGAAAATGTAAGGTTGACGGGAGCAACAAGCTCCCTGTTGCGACTGTCCAGGGGCGGCAATGGGAATTGGACGTTGGCCGTAGCGCGTGTCCTTTGGGTTCTGGTTCTTCTTTACAAACCGGCGTCTGTCCAGTTGGCTTTCCGGTTCATTACGTCCTCTGATGGCTTTACGATAAGCCTATCTTGCTAAAACTGATGGTCGACAAAGCGGAAGCACAAGCTTCGCAAGGAGCACAGAAAGCCCGCCTAAGGCACCGCTGGGATTTGAACCCAGGACCTCCTGTTTACTAGACAGGCGCTTTAACCAACTAAGCCACGGCGACAAATCTGCCGCTGCTGCTGCTGATAGTAGAATAACAGCAGATCACGGAACGCTGTCAATCAGGTTCTTGCCTTGCCGTCCATCCATCCATCCATCTATCTATGACTCTCAATATCTAACTCTCTTGCTTGCTATCGCTCCCCCAATGGTCAGTAGCATAGTAGCATAACAGCAGATCACGGACCACTGTCAATCAGATTCTTGCCTTGCCGTCCATCCATCCATCCATCTATCTATCTATCTATGACTCTTGACATCTAACTCTCTTGCTTGCTATCGCTCCCCCAATGGTCAGTAGCATAGTAGCATAACAGCAGATCACGGACCACTGTCAATCAGATGCTTGCCTTGCCGTCCATCCATCCATCTATCTATCTATCTATCTATGACTCTTGATATCTAACTCTCTTGCTTGCTATCGCTCCCCCAATGGTCAGTAGCATTGTAGCATAACAGCAGATCACGGACCACTGTCAATCAGATGCTTGCCTTGCCGTCCATCCATCCATCTATCTATCTATCTATCAATGACTCTCGATATCTAACTCTCTTACTTGCTATCGCTCCCCCAATGGTCAGTAGCATAGTAGCATAACAGCAGATCACGGACCACTGTCAATCAGATGCTTGCCTTGCCGTCCATCCATCCATCCATCCATCTATCTATCTATCTATCTATGACTCTTGATATCTAACTCTCTTGCTTGCTATCGCTCCACCAATGGTCAGTAGCATAGTAGCATAACAGCAGATCACGGACCACTGTCACTCAGATGCTTGCCTTGCCATCCATCCATCCATCCATCTATCTATCTATCTATCAATGACTCTCGATATCTAACTCTCTTGCTTGCTATCGCTCCCCCAATGGTCAGTAGCATAGTAGCATAACAGCAGATCACGGACCACTGTCAATCAGATGCTTGCCTTGCCGTCCATCCATCCATCTATCTATCTATCTATCTATGACTCTTGATATCTAACTCTCTTGCTTGCTATCGCTCCCCCAATGGTCAGTAGCATAGTAGCATAACAGCAGATCACGGACCACTGTCAATCAGATGCTTGCCTTTCCGTCCATCCATCCATCCATCTATCTATCTATCTATCAATGACTCTCGATATCTAACTCTCTTGCTTGCTATCGCTCCCCCAATGGTCAGTAGCATAGTAGCATAACAGCAGATCACGGACCACTGTCAATCAGATGCTTGCCTTGCCGTCCATCCATCCATCTATCTATCTATCTATCTATGACTCTTGATATCTAACTCTCTTGCTTGCTATCGCTCCCCCAATGGTCAGTGGCATTGTAGCATAACAGCAGATCACGGACCACTGTCAATCAGATGCTTGCCTTGCCGTCCATCCATCCATCCATCTATCTATCTATGACTCTTGTTATCTAACTCTCTTGCTTGCTATCGCTCCCCCAATGGTCAGTAGCATAGTAGCATAACAGCAGATCACGGACCACTGTCAATCAGATGCTTGCCTTGCCGTCCATCCATCCATCCATCTATCTATCTATCTATGACTCTTGACATCTAACTCTCTTGCTTGCTATCGCTCCCCCAATGGTCAGTAGCAAAGTAGCATAACAGCAGATCACGGACCACTGTCAATCAGATGCTTGCCTTGCCGTCCATCCATCCACCCATCCATCTATCTATCTATGACTCTTGATATCTAACTCTCTTGCTTGCTATCGCTCCCCCAATGGTCACGTATGTTGCATTCAACGACAAAGAAAATCGTGTGCTGGAAATGATTTTTGGCAACTGTGAAGGAACTGCACGACTGCAGCAACCACAACACCTCTGTCTGTCTCTGTGGCGCAATCGGTCAGCGCGTTTGGCTGTTAACCAAAAGGATGGTGGTTCGAATCCACCCAGGGACGGCCCACTTTTCCCCCCGCCCCTTGTTATTGTTTCTACTTCTGGCGGACAGCTTGCCAGACTGTGGCTACAGTAACCTTAAGCTGCTTGCTGTGGACGGCCATCTTGCAAAAATGTATTGAGCGTTTAGAAACTTCCTTTCCATTGCCTAGGCCAACATAAACCAAGGCACTGCTGGGAGTCGAACCCAGGGTTTCCTGTTTACAAGACAGGCGCTTTGACCAACTAAGCCACGGTGCCAGGACTCTCCCATTCCCCAGTGCCTACACTCAGGCGTAAGGCAAAAAACAAAACAAAACAAAACAAAACAAAACAAAACAAAACAAAACAAAACAAAACAAAACAAAACAAAACAAAACAAAACAAAACAAAACAAAACAAAACAAAACAAAACAAAATCTGGATGCAGACTGCAACAAAGGAAGCACACAGAGGTGAAAATGTAAGGTTGACGGGAGCAACAAGCTCCCTGTTGCGACTGTCCAGGGGCGGCAATGGGAATTGGACGTTGGCCGTAGCGCGTGTCCTTTGGGTTCTGGTTCTTCTTTACAAACCGGCGTCTGTCCAGTTGGCTTTCCGGTTCATTACGTCCTCTGATGGCTTTACGATAAGCCTATCTTGCTAAAACTGATGGTCGACAAAGCGGAAGCACAAGCTTCGCAAGGAGCACAGAAAGCCCGCCTAAGGCACCGCTGGGATTTGAACCCAGGACCTCCTGTTTACTAGACAGGCGCTTTAACCAACTAAGCCACGGCGACAAATCTGCCGCTGCTGCTGCTGATAGTAGAATAACAGCAGATCACGGAACGCTGTCAATCAGGTTCTTGCCTTGCCGTCCATCCATCCATCCATCTATCTATGACTCTCAATATCTAACTCTCTTGCTTGCTATCGCTCCCCCAATGGTCAGTAGCATAGTAGCATAACAGCAGATCACGGACCACTGTCAATCAGATTCTTGCCTTGCCGTCCATCCATCCATCCATCTATCTATCTATCTATGACTCTTGACATCTAACTCTCTTGCTTGCTATCGCTCCCCCAATGGTCAGTAGCATAGTAGCATAACAGCAGATCACGGACCACTGTCAATCAGATGCTTGCCTTGCCGTCCATCCATCCATCTATCTATCTATCTATCTATGACTCTTGATATCTAACTCTCTTGCTTGCTATCGCTCCCCCAATGGTCAGTAGCATTGTAGCATAACAGC
Organism: Amia ocellicauda; assembly: GCF_036373705.1. Classification (NCBI taxonomy): domain Eukaryota; kingdom Metazoa; phylum Chordata; class Actinopteri; order Amiiformes; family Amiidae; genus Amia; species Amia ocellicauda. The sequence goes on along the minus strand of NC_089851.1, from coordinate 53,541,772 downwards.
AGATCACGGACCACTGTCAATCAGATGCTTGCCTTGCCGTCCATCCATCCATCTATCTATCTATCTATCAATGACTCTCGATATCTAACTCTCTTACTTGCTATCGCTCCCCCAATGGTCAGTAGCATAGTAGCATAACAGCAGATCACGGACCACTGTCAATCAGATGCTTGCCTTGCCGTCCATCCATCCATCCATCCATCTATCTATCTATCTATCTATGACTCTTGATATCTAACTCTCTTGCTTGCTATCGCTCCACCAATGGTCAGTAGCATAGTAGCATAACAGCAGATCACGGACCACTGTCACTCAGATGCTTGCCTTGCCATCCATCCATCCATCCATCTATCTATCTATCTATCAATGACTCTCGATATCTAACTCTCTTGCTTGCTATCGCTCCCCCAATGGTCAGTAGCATAGTAGCATAACAGCAGATCACGGACCACTGTCAATCAGATGCTTGCCTTGCCGTCCATCCATCCATCTATCTATCTATCTATCTATGACTCTTGATATCTAACTCTCTTGCTTGCTATCGCTCCCCCAATGGTCAGTAGCATAGTAGCATAACAGCAGATCACGGACCACTGTCAATCAGATGCTTGCCTTTCCGTCCATCCATCCATCCATCTATCTATCTATCTATCAATGACTCTCGATATCTAACTCTCTTGCTTGCTATCGCTCCCCCAATGGTCAGTAGCATAGTAGCATAACAGCAGATCACGGACCACTGTCAATCAGATGCTTGCCTTGCCGTCCATCCATCCATCTATCTATCTATCTATCTATGACTCTTGATATCTAACTCTCTTGCTTGCTATCGCTCCCCCAATGGTCAGTGGCATTGTAGCATAACAGCAGATCACGGACCACTGTCAATCAGATGCTTGCCTTGCCGTCCATCCATCCATCCATCTATCTATCTATGACTCTTGTTATCTAACTCTCTTGCTTGCTATCGCTCCCCCAATGGTCAGTAGCATAGTAGCATAACAGCAGATCACGGACCACTGTCAATCAGATGCTTGCCTTGCCGTCCATCCATCCATCCATCTATCTATCTATCTATGACTCTTGACATCTAACTCTCTTGCTTGCTATCGCTCCCCCAATGGTCAGTAGCAAAGTAGCATAACAGCAGATCACGGACCACTGTCAATCAGATGCTTGCCTTGCCGTCCATCCATCCACCCATCCATCTATCTATCTATGACTCTTGATATCTAACTCTCTTGCTTGCTATCGCTCCCCCAATGGTCACGTATGTTGCATTCAACGACAAAGAAAATCGTGTGCTGGAAATGATTTTTGGCAACTGTGAAGGAACTGCACGACTGCAGCAACCACAACACCTCTGTCTGTCTCTGTGGCGCAATCGGTCAGCGCGTTTGGCTGTTAACCAAAAGGATGGTGGTTCGAATCCACCCAGGGACGGCCCACTTTTCCCCCCGCCCCTTGTTATTGTTTCTACTTCTGGCGGACAGCTTGCCAGACTGTGGCTACAGTAACCTTAAGCTGCTTGCTGTGGACGGCCATCTTGCAAAAATGTATTGAGCGTTTAGAAACTTCCTTTCCATTGCCTAGGCCAACATAAACCAAGGCACTGCTGGGAGTCGAACCCAGGGTTTCCTGTTTACAAGACAGGCGCTTTGACCAACTAAGCCACGGTGCCAGGACTCTCCCATTCCCCAGTGCCTACACTCAGGCGTAAGGCAAAAAACAAAACAAAACAAAACAAAACAAAACAAAACAAAACAAAACAAAACAAAACAAAACAAAACAAAACAAAACAAAACAAAACAAAACAAAACAAAACAAAACAAAATCTGGATGCAGACTGCAACAAAGGAAGCACACAGAGGTGAAAATGTAAGGTTGACGGGAGCAACAAGCTCCCTGTTGCGACTGTCCAGGGGCGGCAATGGGAATTGGACGTTGGCCGTAGCGCGTGTCCTTTGGGTTCTGGTTCTTCTTTACAAACCGGCGTCTGTCCAGTTGGCTTTCCGGTTCATTACGTCCTCTGATGGCTTTACGATAAGCCTATCTTGCTAAAACTGATGGTCGACAAAGCGGAAGCACAAGCTTCGCAAGGAGCACAGAAAGCCCGCCTAAGGCACCGCTGGGATTTGAACCCAGGACCTCCTGTTTACTAGACAGGCGCTTTAACCAACTAAGCCACGGCGACAAATCTGCCGCTGCTGCTGCTGATAGTAGAATAACAGCAGATCACGGAACGCTGTCAATCAGGTTCTTGCCTTGCCGTCCATCCATCCATCCATCTATCTATGACTCTCAATATCTAACTCTCTTGCTTGCTATCGCTCCCCCAATGGTCAGTAGCATAGTAGCATAACAGCAGATCACGGACCACTGTCAATCAGATTCTTGCCTTGCCGTCCATCCATCCATCCATCTATCTATCTATCTATGACTCTTGACATCTAACTCTCTTGCTTGCTATCGCTCCCCCAATGGTCAGTAGCAAAGTAGCATAACAGCAGATCACGGACCACTGTCAATCAGATGCTTGCCTTGCCGTCCATCCATCCATCTATCTATCTATCTATCTATCTATGACTCTTGATATCTAACTCTCTTGCTTGCTATCGCTCCCCCAATGGTCAGTAGCATTGTAGCATAACAGCAGATCACGGACCACTGCCAATCAGGTGCTTGCCTTGCCGTCCATCCATCCATCTATCTATCTATCTATCTATGACTCTTGATATCTAACTCTCTTGCTTGCTATCGCTCCCCCAATGGTCAGTAGCATAGTAGCATAACAGCAGATCACGGACCACTGTCAATCAGATGCTTGCCTTGCCGTCCATCCATCCATCTATCTATCTATCTATCTATCTATGACTCTTGATATCTAACTCTCTTGCTTGCTATCGCTCCCCCAATGGTCAGTAGCATTGTAGCATAACAGCAGATCACGGACCACTGCCAATCAGGTGCTTGCCTTGCCGTCCATCCATCCATCTATCTATCTATCTATCTATGACTCTTGATATCTAACTCTCTTGCTTGCTATCGCTCCCCCAATGGTCAGTAGCATAGTAGCATAACAGCAGATCACGGACCACTGTCAATCAGATGCTTGCCTTGCCGTCCATCCATCCATCTATCTATCTATCTATCTATGACTCTTGATATCTAACTCTCTTGCTTGCTATCGCTCCCCCAATGGTCAGTAGCATTGTAGCATAACAGCAGATCACGGACCACTGTCAATCAGATGCTTGCCTTGCCGTCCATCCATCCATCTATCTATCTATCTATCAATGACTCTCGATATCTAACTCTCTTACTTGCTATCGCTCCCCCAATGGTCAGTAGCATAGTAGCATAACAGCAGATCACGGACCACTGTCAATCAGATGCTTGCCTTGCCGTCCATCCATCCATCCATCCATCTATCTATCTATCTATCTATGACTCTTGATATCTAACTCTCTTGCTTGCTATCGCTCCACCAATGGTCAGTAGCATAGTAGCATAACAGCAGATCACGGACCACTGTCACTCAGATGCTTGCCTTGCCATCCATCCATCCATCCATCTATCTATCTATCTATCTATGACTCTCGATATCTAACTCTCTTGCTTGCTATCGCTCCCCCAATGGTCAGTAGCATAGTAGCATAACAGCAGATCACGGACCACTGTCAATCAGATGCTTGCCTTGCCGTCCATCCATCCATCTATCTATCTATCTATCTATGACTCTTGATATCTAACTCTCTTGCTTGCTATCGCTCCCCCAATGGTCAGTAGCATAGTAGCATAACAGCAGATCACGGACCACTGTCAATCAGATGCTTGCCTTTCCGTCCATCCATCCATCCATCTATCTATCTATCTATCAATGACTCTCGATATCTAACTCTCTTGCTTGCTATCGCTCCCCCAATGGTCAGTAGCATAGTAGCATAACAGCAGATCACGGACCACTGTCAATCAGATGCTTGCCTTGCCGTCCATCCATCCATCTATCTATCTATCTATCTATGACTCTTGATATCTAACTCTCTTGCTTGCTATCGCTCCCCCAATGGTCAGTGGCATTGTAGCATAACAGCAGATCACGGACCACTGTCAATCAGATGCTTGCCTTGCCGTCCATCCATCCATCCATCTATCTATCTATGACTCTTGTTATCTAACTCTCTTGCTTGCTATCGCTCCCCCAATGGTCAGTAGCATAGTAGCATAACAGCAGATCACGGACCACTGTCAATCAGATGCTTGCCTTGCCGTCCATCCATCCATCCATCTATCTATCTATCTATGACTCTTGACATCTAACTCTCTTGCTTGCTATCGCTCCCCCAATGGTCAGTAGCAAAGTAGCATAACAGCAGATCACGGACCACTGTCAATCAGATGCTTGCCTTGCCGTCCATCCATCCACCCATCCATCTATCTATCTATGACTCTTGATATCTAACTCTCTTGCTTGCTATCGCTCCCCCAATGGTCACGTATGTTGCATTCAACGACAAAGAAAATCGTGTGCTGGAAATGATTTTTGGCAACTGTGAAGGAACTGCACGACTGCAGCAACCACAACACCTCTGTCTGTCTCTGTGGCGCAATCGGTCAGCGCGTTTGGCTGTTAACCAAAAGGATGGTGGTTCGAATCCACCCAGGGACGGCCCACTTTTCCCCCCGCCCCTTGTTATTGTTTCTACTTCTGGCGGACAGCTTGCCAGACTGTGGCTACAGTAACCTTAAGCTGCTTGCTGTGGACGGCCATCTTGCAAAAATGTATTGAGCGTTTAGAAACTTCCTTTCCATTGCCTAGGCCAACATAAACCAAGGCACTGCTGGGAGTCGAACCCAGGGTTTCCTGTTTACAAGACAGGCGCTTTGACCAACTAAGCCACGGTGCCAGGACTCTCCCATTCCCCAGTGCCTACACTCAGGCGTAAGGCAAAAAACAAAACAAAACAAAACAAAACAAAACAAAACAAAACAAAACAAAACAAAACAAAACAAAACAAAACAAAACAAAACAAAACAAAACAAAACAAAACAAAACAAAACAAAATCTGGATGCAGACTGCAACAAAGGAAGCACACAGAGGTGAAAATGTAAGGTTGACGGGAGCAACAAGCTCCCTGTTGCGACTGTCCAGGGGCGGCAATGGGAATTGGACGTTGGCCGTAGCGCGTGTCCTTTGGGTTCTGGTTCTTCTTTACAAACCGGCGTCTGTCCAGTTGGCTTTCCGGTTCATTACGTCCTCTGATGGCTTTACGATAAGCCTATCTTGCTAAAACTGATGGTCGACAAAGCGGAAGCACAAGCTTCGCAAGGAGCACAGAAAGCCCGCCTAAGGCACCGCTGGGATTTGAACCCAGGACCTCCTGTTTACTAGACAGGCGCTTTAACCAACTAAGCCACGGCGACAAATCTGCCGCTGCTGCTGCTGATAGTAGAATAACAGCAGATCACGGAACGCTGTCAATCAGGTTCTTGCCTTGCCGTCCATCCATCCATCCATCTATCTATGACTCTCAATATCTAACTCTCTTGCTTGCTATCGCTCCCCCAATGGTCAGTAGCATAGTAGCATAACAGCAGATCACGGACCACTGTCAATCAGATTCTTGCCTTGCCGTCCATCCATCCATCCATCTATCTATCTATCTATGACTCTTGACATCTAACTCTCTTGCTTGCTATCGCTCCCCCAATGGTCAGTAGCAAAGTAGCATAACAGCAGATCACGGACCACTGTCAATCAGATGCTTGCCTTGCCGTCCATCCATCCATCTATCTATCTATCTATCTATCTATGACTCTTGATATCTAACTCTCTTGCTTGCTATCGCTCCCCCAATGGTCAGTAGCATTGTAGCATAACAGCAGATCACGGACCACTGCCAATCAGGTGCTTGCCTTGCCGTCCATCCATCCATCTATCTATCTATCTATCTATGACTCTTGATATCTAACTCTCTTGCTTGCTATCGCTCCCCCAATGGTCAGTAGCATAGTAGCATAACAGCAGATCACGGACCACTGTCAATCAGATGCTTGCCTTGCCGTCCATCCATCCATCTATCTATCTATCTATCTATGACTCTTGATATCTAACTCTCTTGCTTGCTATCGCTCCCCCAATGGTCAGTAGCATTGTAGCATAACAGCAGATCACGGACCACTGTCAATCAGATGCTTGCCTTGCCGTCCATCCATCCATCTATCTATCTATCTATCAATGACTCTCGATATCTAACTCTCTTACTTGCTATCGCTCCCCCAATGGTCAGTAGCATAGTAGCATAACAGCAGATCACGGACCACTGTCAATCAGATGCTTGCCTTGCCGTCCATCCATCCATCCATCCATCTATCTATCTATCTATCTATGACTCTTGATATCTAACTCTCTTGCTTGCTATCGCTCCACCAATGGTCAGTAGCATAGTAGCATAACAGCAGATCACGGACCACTGTCACTCAGATGCTTGCCTTGCCATCCATCCATCCATCCATCTATCTATCTATCTATCAATGACTCTCGATATCTAACTCTCTTGCTTGCTATCGCTCCCCCAATGGTCAGTAGCATAGTAGCATAACAGCAGATCACGGACCACTGTCAATCAGATGCTTGCCTTGCCGTCCATCCATCCATCTATCTATCTATCTATCTATGACTCTTGATATCTAACTCTCTTGCTTGCTATCGCTCCCCCAATGGTCAGTAGCATAGTAGCATAACAGCAGATCACGGACCACTGTCAATCAGATGCTTGCCTTTCCGTCCATCCATCCATCCATCTATCTATCTATCTATCAATGACTCTCGATATCTAACTCTCTTGCTTGCTATCGCTCCCCCAATGGTCAGTAGCATAGTAGCATAACAGCAGATCACGGACCACTGTCAATCAGATGCTTGCCTTGCCGTCCATCCATCCATCTATCTATCTATCTATCTATGACTCTTGATATCTAACTCTCTTGCTTGCTATCGCTCCCCCAATGGTCAGTGGCATTGTAGCATAACAGCAGATCACGGACCACTGTCAATCAGATGCTTGCCTTGCCGTCCATCCATCCATCCATCTATCTATCTATGACTCTTGTTATCTAACTCTCTTGCTTGCTATCGCTCCCCCAATGGTCAGTAGCATAGTAGCATAACAGCAGATCACGGACCACTGTCAATCAGATGCTTGCCTTGCCGTCCATCCATCCATCCATCTATCTATCTATCTATGACTCTTGACATCTAACTCTCTTGCTTGCTATCGCTCCCCCAATGGTCAGTAGCAAAGTAGCATAACAGCAGATCACGGACCACTGTCAATCAGATGCTTGCCTTGCCGTCCATCCATCCACCCATCCATCTATCTATCTATGACTCTTGATATCTAACTCTCTTGCTTGCTATCGCTCCCCCAATGGTCACGTATGTTGCATTCAACGACAAAGAAAATCGTGTGCTGGAAATGATTTTTGGCAACTGTGAAGGAACTGCACGACTGCAGCAACCACAACACCTCTGTCTGTCTCTGTGGCGCAATCGGTCAGCGCGTTTGGCTGTTAACCAAAAGGATGGTGGTTCGAATCCACCCAGGGACGGCCCACTTTTCCCCCCGCCCCTTGTTATTGTTTCTACTTCTGGCGGACAGCTTGCCAGACTGTGGCTACAGTAACCTTAAGCTGCTTGCTGTGGACGGCCATCTTGCAAAAATGTATTGAGCGTTTAGAAACTTCCTTTCCATTGCCTAGGCCAACATAAACCAAGGCACTGCTGGGAGTCGAACCCAGGGTTTCCTGTTTACAAGACAGGCGCTTTGACCAACTAAGCCACGGTGCCAGGACTCTCCCATTCCCCAGTGCCTACACTCAGGCGTAAGGCAAAAAACAAAACAAAACAAAACAAAACAAAACAAAACAAAACAAAACAAAACAAAACAAAACAAAACAAAACAAAACAAAACAAAACAAAACAAAACAAAACAAAACAAAACAAAACAAAACAAAACAAAACAAAATCTGGATGCAGACTGCAACAAAGGAAGCACACAGAGGTGAAAATGTAAGGTTGACGGGAGCAACAAGCTCCCTGTTGCGACTGTCCAGGGGCGGCAATGGGAATTGGACGTTGGCCGTAGCGCGTGTCCTTTGGGTTCTGGTTCTTCTTTACAAACCGGCGTCTGTCCAGTTGGCTTTCCGGTTCATTACGTCCTCTGATGGCTTTACGATAAGCCTATCTTGCTAAAACTGATGGTCGACAAAGCGGAAGCACAAGCTTCGCAAGGAGCACAGAAAGCCCGCCTAAGGCACCGCTGGGATTTGAACCCAGGACCTCCTGTTTACTAGACAGGCGCTTTAACCAACTAAGCCACGGCGACAAATCTGCCGCTGCTGCTGCTGATAGTAGAATAACAGCAGATCACGGAACGCTGTCAATCAGGTTCTTGCCTTGCCGTCCATCCATCCATCCATCTATCTATGACTCTCAATATCTAACTCTCTTGCTTGCTATCGCTCCCCCAATGGTCAGTAGCATAGTAGCATAACAGCAGATCACGGACCACTGTCAATCAGATTCTTGCCTTGCCGTCCATCCATCCATCCATCTATCTATCTATCTATGACTCTTGACATCTAACTCTCTTGCTTGCTATCGCTCCCCCAATGGTCAGTAGCATAGTAGCATAACAGCAGATCACGGACCACTGTCAATCAGATGCTTGCCTTGCCGTCCATCCATCCATCTATCTATCTATCTATCTATGACTCTTGATATCTAACTCTCTTGCTTGCTATCGCTCCCCCAATGGTCAGTAGCATTGTAGCATAACAGCAGATCACGGACCACTGTCAATCAGATGCTTGCCTTGCCGTCCATCCATCCATCTATCTATCTATCTATCAATGACTCTCGATATCTAACTCTCTTACTTGCTATCGCTCCCCCAATGGTCAGTAGCATAGTAGCATAACAGCAGATCACGGACCACTGTCAATCAGATGCTTGCCTTGCCGTCCATCCATCCATCCATCCATCTATCTATCTATCTATCTATGACTCTTGATATCTAACTCTCTTGCTTGCTATCGCTCCACCAATGGTCAGTAGCATAGTAGCATAACAGCAGATCACGGACCACTGTCACTCAGATGCTTGCCTTGCCATCCATCCATCCATCCATCTATCTATCTATCTATCAATGACTCTCGATATCTAACTCTCTTGCTTGCTATCGCTCCCCCAATGGTCAGTAGCATAGTAGCATAACAGCAGATCACGGACCACTGTCAATCAGATGCTTGCCTTGCCGTCCATCCATCCATCTATCTATCTATCTATCTATGACTCTTGATATCTAACTCTCTTGCTTGCTATCGCTCCCCCAATGGTCAGTAGCATAGTAGCATAACAGCAGATCACGGACCACTGTCAATCAGATGCTTGCCTTTCCGTCCATCCATCCATCCATCTATCTATCTATCTATCAATGACTCTCGATATCTAACTCTCTTGCTTGCTATCGCTCCCCCAATGGTCAGTAGCATAGTAGCATAACAGCAGATCACGGACCACTGTCAATCAGATGCTTGCCTTGCCGTCCATCCATCCATCTATCTATCTATCTATCTATGACTCTTGATATCTAACTCTCTTGCTTGCTATCGCTCCCCCAATGGTCAGTGGCATTGTAGCATAACAGCAGATCACGGACCACTGTCAATCAGATGCTTGCCTTGCCGTCCATCCATCCATCCATCTATCTATCTATGACTCTTGTTATCTAACTCTCTTGCTTGCTATCGCTCCCCCAATGGTCAGTAGCATAGTAGCATAACAGCAGATCACGGACCACTGTCAATCAGATGCTTGCCTTGCCGTCCATCCATCCATCCATCTATCTATCTATCTATGACTCTTGACATCTAACTCTCTTGCTTGCTATCGCTCCCCCAATGGTCAGTAGCAAAGTAGCATAACAGCAGATCACGGACCACTGTCAATCAGATGCTTGCCTTGCCGTCCATCCATCCACCCATCCATCTATCTATCTATGACTCTTGATATCTAACTCTCTTGCTTGCTATCGCTCCCCCAATGGTCACGTATGTTGCATTCAACGACAAAGAAAATCGTGTGCTGGAAATGATTTTTGGCAACTGTGAAGGAACTGCACGACTGCAGCAACCACAACACCTCTGTCTGTCTCTGTGGCGCAATCGGTCAGCGCGTTTGGCTGTTAACCAAAAGGATGGTGGTTCGAATCCACCCAGGGACGGCCCACTTTTCCCCCCGCCCCTTGTTATTGTTTCTACTTCTGGCGGACAGCTTGCCAGACTGTGGCTACAGTAACCTTAAGCTGCTTGCTGTGGACGGCCATCTTGCAAAAATGTATTGAGCGTTTAGAAACTTCCTTTCCATTGCCTAGGCCAACATAAACCAAGGCACTGCTGGGAGTCGAACCCAGGGTTTCCTGTTTACAAGACAGGCGCTTTGACCAACTAAGCCACGGTGCCAGGACTCTCCCATTCCCCAGTGCCTACACTCAGGCGTAAGGCAAAAAACAAAACAAAACAAAACAAAACAAAACAAAACAAAACAAAACAAAACAAAACAAAACAAAACAAAACAAAACAAAACAAAACAAAACAAAACAAAACAAAATCTGGATGCAGACTGCAACAAAGGAAGCACACAGAGGTGAAAATGTAAGGTTGACGGGAGCAACAAGCTCCCTGTTGCGACTGTCCAGGGGCGGCAATGGGAATTGGACGTTGGCCGTAGCGCGTGTCCTTTGGGTTCTGGTTCTTCTTTACAAACCGGCGTCTGTCCAGTTGGCTTTCCGGTTCATTACGTCCTCTGATGGCTTTACGATAAGCCTATCTTGCTAAAACTGATGGTCGACAAAGCGGAAGCACAAGCTTCGCAAGGAGCACAGAAAGCCCGCCTAAGGCACCGCTGGGATTTGAACCCAGGACCTCCTGTTTACTAGACAGGCGCTTTAACCAACTAAGCCACGGCGACAAATCTGCCGCTGCTGCTGCTGATAGTAGAATAACAGCAGATCACGGACCACTGTCAATCAGATGCTTGCCTTGCCGTCCATCCATCCATCCATCTATCTATCTATCTATCTATGACTCTTGATATCTAACTCTCTTGCTTGCTATCGCTCCCCCAATGGTCAGTAGCATTGTAGCATAACAGCAGATCACGGACCACTGCCAATCAGGTGCTTGCCTTGCCGTCCATCCATCCATCTATCTATCTATCTATCTATGACTCTTGATATCTAACTCTCTTGCTTGCTATCGCTCCCCCAATGGTCAGTAGCATAGTAGCATAACAGCAGATCACGGACCACTGTCAATCAGATGCTTGCCTTGCCGTCCATCCATCCATCTATCTATCTATCTATCTATCTATGACTCTTGATATCTAACTCTCTTGCTTGCTATCGCTCCCCCAATGGTCAGTAGCATTGTAGCATAACAGCAGATCACGGACCACTGCCAATCAGGTGCTTGCCTTGCCGTCCATCCATCCATCTATCTATCTATCTATCTATGACTCTTGATATCTAACTCTCTTGCTTGCTATCGCTCCCCCAATGGTCAGTAGCATAGTAGCATAACAGCAGATCACGGACCACTGTCAATCAGATGCTTGCCTTGCCGTCCATCCATCCATCTATCTATCTATCTATCTATGACTCTTGATATCTAACTCTCTTGCTTGCTATCGCTCCCCCAATGGTCAGTAGCATTGTAGCATAACAGCAGATCACGGACCACTGTCAATCAGATGCTTGCCTTGCCGTCCATCCATCCATCTATCTATCTATCTATCAATGACTCTCGATATCTAACTCTCTTACTTGCTATCGCTCCCCCAATGGTCAGTAGCATAGTAGCATAACAGCAGATCACGGACCACTGTCAATCAGATGCTTGCCTTGCCGTCCATCCATCCATCCATCCATCTATCTATCTATCTATCTATGACTCTTGATATCTAACTCTCTTGCTTGCTATCGCTCCACCAATGGTCAGTAGCATAGTAGCATAACAGCAGATCACGGACCACTGTCACTCAGATGCTTGCCTTGCCATCCATCCATCCATCCATCTATCTATCTATCTATCAATGACTCTCGATATCTAACTCTCTTGCTTGCTATCGCTCCCCCAATGGTCAGTAGCATAGTAGCATAACAGCAGATCACGGACCACTGTCAATCAGATGCTTGCCTTGCCGTCCATCCATCCATCTATCTATCTATCTATCTATGACTCTTGATATCTAACTCTCTTGCTTGCTATCGCTCCCCCAATGGTCAGTAGCATAGTAGCATAACAGCAGATCACGGACCACTGTCAATCAGATGCTTGCCTTTCCGTCCATCCATCCATCCATCTATCTATCTATCTATCAATGACTCTCGATATCTAACTCTCTTGCTTGCTATCACTCCCCCAATGGTCAGTAGCATAGTAGCATAACAGCAGATCACGGACCACTGTCAATCAGATGCTTGCCTTGCCGTCCATCCATCCATCTATCTATCTATCTATCTATGACTCTTGATATCTAACTCTCTTGCTTGCTATCGCTCCCCCAATGGTCAGTGGCATTGTAGCATAACAGCAGATCACGGACCACTGTCAATCAGATGCTTGCCTTGCCGTCCATCCATCCATCCATCTATCTATCTATGACTCTTGTTATCTAACTCTCTTGCTTGCTATCGCTCCCCCAATGGTCAGTAGCATAGTAGCATAACAGCAGATCACGGACCACTGTCAATCAGATGCTTGCCTTGCCGTCCATCCATCCATCCATCTATCTATCTATCTATGACTCTTGACATCTAACTCTCTTGCTTGCTATCGCTCCCCCAATGGTCAGTAGCAAAGTAGCATAACAGCAGATCACGGACCACTGTCAATCAGATGCTTGCCTTGCCGTCCATCCATCCACCCATCCATCTATCTATCTATGACTCTTGATATCTAACTCTCTTGCTTGCTATCGCTCCCCCAATGGTCACGTATGTTGCATTCAACGACAAAGAAAATCGTGTGCTGGAAATGATTTTTGGCAACTGTGAAGGAACTGCACGACTGCAGCAACCACAACACCTCTGTCTGTCTCTGTGGCGCAATCGGTCAGCGCGTTTGGCTGTTAACCAAAAGGATGGTGGTTCGAATCCACCCAGGGACGGCCCACTTTTCCCCCCGCCCCTTGTTATTGTTTCTACTTCTGGCGGACAGCTTGCCAGACTGTGGCTACAGTAACCTTAAGCTGCTTGCTGTGGACGGCCATCTTGCAAAAATGTATTGAGCGTTTAGAAACTTCCTTTCCATTGCCTAGGCCAACATAAACCAAGGCACTGCTGGGAGTCGAACCCAGGGTTTCCTGTTTACAAGACAGGCGCTTTGACCAACTAAGCCACGGTGCCAGGACTCTCCCATTCCCCAGTGCCTACACTCAGGCGTAAGGCAAAAAACAAAACAAAACAAAACAAAACAAAACAAAACAAAATCTGGATGCAGACTGCAACAAAGGAAGCACACAGAGGTGAAAATGTAAGGTTGACGGGAGCAACAAGCTCCCTGTTGCGACTGTCCAGGGGCGGCAATGGGAATTGGACGTTGGCCGTAGCGCGTGTCCTTTGGGTTCTGGTTCTTCTTTACAAACCGGCGTCTGTCCAGTTGGCTTTCCGGTTCATTACGTCCTCTGATGGCTTTACGATAAGCCTATCTTGCTAAAACTGATGGTCGACAAAGCGGAAGCACAAGCTTCGCAAGGAGCACAGAAAGCCCGCCTAAGGCACCGCTGGGATTTGAACCCAGGACCTCCTGTTTACTAGACAGGCGCTTTAACCAACTAAGCCACGGCGACAAATCTGCCGCTGCTGCTGCTGATAGTAGAATAACAGCAGATCACGGAACGCTGTCAATCAGGTTCTTGCCTTGCCGTCCATCCATCCATCCATCTATCTATGACTCTCAATATCTAACTCTCTTGCTTGCTATCGCTCCCCCAATGGTCAGTAGCATAGTAGCATAACAGCAGATCACGGACCACTGTCAATCAGATTCTTGCCTTGCCGTCCATCCATCCATCCATCTATCTATCTATCTATGACTCTTGACATCTAACTCTCTTGCTTGCTATCGCTCCCCCAATGGTCAGTAGCAAAGTAGCATAACAGCAGATCACGGACCACTGTCAATCAGATGCTTGCCTTGCCGTCCATCCATCCATCTATCTATCTATCTATCTATCTATGACTCTTGATATCTAACTCTCTTGCTTGCTATCGCTCCCCCAATGGTCAGTAGCATTGTAGCATAACAGCAGATCACGGACCACTGCCAATCAGGTGCTTGCCTTGCCGTCCATCCATCCATCTATCTATCTATCTATCTATGACTCTTGATATCTAACTCTCTTGCTTGCTATCGCTCCCCCAATGGTCAGTAGCATAGTAGCATAACAGCAGATCACGGACCACTGTCAATCAGATGCTTGCCTTGCCGTCCATCCATCCATCTATCTATCTATCTATCTATGACTCTTGATATCTAACTCTCTTGCTTGCTATCGCTCCCCCAATGGTCAGTAGCATTGTAGCATAACAGCAGATCACGGACCACTGTCAATCAGATGCTTGCCTTGCCGTCCATCCATCCATCTATCTATCTATCTATCAATGACTCTCGATATCTAACTCTCTTACTTGCTATCGCTCCCCCAATGGTCAGTAGCATAGTAGCATAACAGCAGATCACGGACCACTGTCAATCAGATGCTTGCCTTGCCGTCCATCCATCCATCCATCTATCTATCTATCTATCTATCAATGACTCTCGATATCTAACTCTCTTACTTGCTATCGCTCCCCCAATGGTCAGTAGCATAGTAGCATAACAGCAGATCACGGACCACTGTCAATCAGATGCTTGCCTTGCCGTCCATCCATCCATCTATCTATCTATCTATCAATGACTCTTGATATCTAACTCTCTTGCTTGCTATCGCTCCCCCAATGGTCAGTAGCATAGTAGCATAACAGCAGATCACGGACCACTGTCAATCAGATGCTTGCCTTGCCGTCCATCCATCCATCCATCTATCTATCTATCTATCAATGACTCTCGATATCTAACTCTCTTACTTGCTATCGCTCCCCCAATGGTCAGTAGCATAGTAGCATAACAGCAGATCACGGACCACTGTCAATCAGATGCTTGCCTTGCCGTCCATCCATCCATCTATCTATCTATCTATCTATGACTCTTGATATCTAACTCTCTTGCTTGCTATCGCTCCCCCAATGGTCAGTAGCATAGTAGCATAACAGCAGATCACGGACCACTGTCACTCAGATGCTTGCCTTGCCATCCATCCATCCATCCATCTATCTATCTATCTATCAATGACTCTCGATATCTAACTCTCTTGCTTGCTATCGCTCCCCCAATGGTCAGTAGCATAGTAGCATAACAGCAGATCACGGACCACTGTCAATCAGATGCTTGCCTTGCCGTCCATCCATCCATCTATCTATCTATCTATCTATGACTCTTGATATCTAACTCTCTTGCTTGCTATCGCTCCCCCAATGGTCAGTAGCATTGTAGCATAACAGCAGATCACGGACCACTGTCAATCAGATGCTTGCCTTGCCGTCCATCCATCCATCTATTTATCTATCTATCAATGACTCTCGATATCTAACTCTCTTACTTGCTATCGCTCCCCCAATGGTCAGTAGCATAGTAGCATAACAGCAGATCACGGACCACTGTCAATCAGATGCTTGCCTTGCCGTCCATCCATCCATCCATCTATCTATCTATCTATCTATCAATGACTCTCGATATCTAACTCTCTTACTTGCTATCGCTCACCCAATGGTCAGTAGCATAGTAGCATAACAGCAGATCACGGACCACTGTCAATCAGATGCTTGCCTTGCCGTCCATCCATCCATCTATCTATCTATCTATCAATGACTCTTGATATCTAACTCTCTTGCTTGCTATCGCTCCCCCAATGGTCAGTAGCATAGTAGCATAACAGCAGATCACGGACCACTGTCAATCAGATGCTTGCCTTGCCGTCCATCCATCCATCCATCTATCTATCTATCTATCTATCTATCAATGACTCTCGATATCTAACTCTCTTACTTGCTATCGCTCCCCCAATGGTCAGTAGCATAGTAGCATAACAGCAGATCACGGACCACTGTCAATCAGATGCTTGCCTTGCCGTCCATCCATCCATCTATCTATCTATCTATCAATGACTCTTGATATCTAACTCTCTTGCTTGCTATCGCTCCCCCAATGGTCAGTAGCATAGTAGCATAACAGCAGATCACGGACCACTGTCAATCAGATGCTTGCCTTGCCGTCCATCCATCCATCCATCTATCTATCTATCTATCAATGACTCTCGATATCTAACTCTCTTACTTGCTATCGCTCCCCCAATGGTCAGTAGCATAGTAGCATAACAGCAGATCACGGACCACTGTCAATCAGATGCTTGCCTTGCCGTCCATCCATCCATCTATCTATCTATCTATCTATGACTCTTGATATCTAACTCTCTTGCTTGCTATCGCTCCCCCAATGGTCAGTAGCATAGTAGCATAACAGCAGATCACGGACCACTGTCACTCAGATGCTTGCCTTGCCATCCATCCATCCATCCATCTATCTATCTATCTATCAATGACTCTCGATATCTAACTCTCTTGCTTGCTATCGCTCCCCCAATGGTCAGTAGCATAGTAGCATAACAGCAGATCACGGACCACTGTCAATCAGATGCTTGCCTTGCCGTCCATCCATCCATCTATCTATCTATCTATCTATGACTCTTGATATCTAACTCTCTTGCTTGCTATCGCTCCCCCAATGGTCAGTAGCATTGTAGCATAACAGCAGATCACGGACCACTGTCAATCAGATGCTTGCCTTGCCGTCCATCCATCCATCTATTTATCTATCTATCAATGACTCTCGATATCTAACTCTCTTACTTGCTATCGCTCCCCCAATGGTCAGTAGCATAGTAGCATAACAGCAGATCACGGACCACTGTCAATCAGATGCTTGCCTTGCCGTCCATCCATCCATCCATCTATCTATCTATCTATCTATCAATGACTCTCGATATCTAACTCTCTTACTTGCTATCGCTCACCCAATGGTCAGTAGCATAGTAGCATAACAGCAGATCACGGACCACTGTCAATCAGATGCTTGCCTTGCCGTCCATCCATCCATCTATCTATCTATCTATCAATGACTCTTGATATCTAACTCTCTTGCTTGCTATCGCTCCCCCAATGGTCAGTAGCATAGTAGCATAACAGCAGATCACGGACCACTGTCAATCAGATGCTTGCCTTGCCGTCCATCCATCCATCCATCTATCTATCTATCTATCAATGACTCTCGATATCTAACTCTCTTACTTGCTATCGCTCCCCCAATGGTCAGTAGCATAGTAGCATAACAGCAGATCACGGACCACTGTCAATCAGATGCTTGCCTTGCCGTCCATCCATCCATCTATCTATCTATCTATCAATGACTCTTGATATCTAACTCTCTTGCTTGCTATCGCTCCCCCAATGGTCAGTAGCATAGTAGCATAACAGCAGATCACGGACCACTGTCAATCAGATGCTTGCCTTGCCGTCCATCCATCCATCCATCTATCTATCTATCTATCAATGACTCTCGATATCTAACTCTCTTACTTGCTATCGCTCCCCCAATGGTCAGTAGCATAGTAGCATAACAGCAGATCACGGACCACTGTCAATCAGATGCTTGCCTTGCCGTCCATCCATCCATCTATCTATCTATCTATCTATGACTCTTGATATCTAACTCTCTTGCTTGCTATCGCTCCCCCAATGGTCAGTAGCATAGTAGCATAACAGCAGATCACGGACCACTGTCACTCAGATGCTTGCCTTGCCATCCATCCATCCATCCATCTATCTATCTATCTATCAATGACTCTCGATATCTAACTCTCTTGCTTGCTATCGCTCCCCCAATGGTCAGTAGCATAGTAGCATAACAGCAGATCACGGACCACTGTCAATCAGATGCTTGCCTTGCCGTCCATCCATCCATCTATCTATCTATCTATCTATGACTCTTGATATCTAACTCTCTTGCTTGCTATCGCTCCCCCAATGGTCAGTAGCATTGTAGCATAACAGCAGATCACGGACCACTGTCAATCAGATGCTTGCCTTGCCGTCCATCCATCCATCTATCTATCTATCTATCAATGACTCTCGATATCTAACTCTCTTACTTGCTATCGCTCCCCCAATGGTCAGTAGCATAGTAGCATAACAGCAGATCACGGACCACTGTCAATCAGATGCTTGCCTTGCCGTCCATCCATCCATCCATCTATCTATCTATCTATCTATCAATGACTCTCGATATCTAACTCTCTTGCTTGCTATCGCTCCCCCAATGGTCAGTAGCATAGTAGCATAACAGCAGATCACGGACCACTGTCAATCAGATGCTTGCCTTGCCGTCCATCCATCCATCTATCTATCTATCTATCTATGACTCTTGATATCTAACTCTCTTGCTTGCTATCGCTCCCCCAATGGTCAGTAGCATTGTAGCATAACAGCAGATCACGGACCACTGTCAATCAGATGCTTGCCTTGCCGTCCATCCATCCATCTATCTATCTATCTATCAATGACTCTCGATATCTAACTCTCTTACTTGCTATCGCTCCCCCAATGGTCAGTAGCATAGTAGCATAACAGCAGATCACGGACCACTGTCAATCAGATGCTTGCCTTGCCGTCCATCCATCCATCCATCTATCTATCTATCTATCTATCAATGACTCTCGATATCTAACTCTCTTACTTGCTATCGCTCCCCCAATGGTCAGTAGCATAGTAGCATAACAGCAGATCACGGACCACTGTCAATCAGATGCTTGCCTTGCCGTCCATCCATCCATCTATCTATCTATCTATCAATGACTCTTGATATCTAACTCTCTTGCTTGCTATCGCTCCCCCAATGGTCAGTAGCATAGTAGCATAACAGCAGATCACGGACCACTGTCAATCAGATGCTTGCCTTGCCGTCCATCCATCCATCCATCTATCTATCTATCTATCAATGACTCTCGATATCTAACTCTCTTTCTTGCTATCGCTCCCCCAATGGTCAGTAGCATAGTAGCATAACAGCAGATCACGGACCACTGTCAATCAGATGCTTGCCTTGCCGTCCATCCATCCATCTATCTATCTATCTATCTATGACTCTTGATATCTAACTCTCTTGCTTGCTATCGCTCCCCCAATGGTCAGTAGCATAGTAGCATAACAGCAGATCACGGACCACTGTCACTCAGATGCTTGCCTTGCCATCCATCCATCCATCCATCTATCTATCTATCTATCAATGACTCTCGATATCTAACTCTCTTGCTTGCTATCGCTCCCCCAATGGTCAGTAGCATAGTAGCATAACAGCAGATCACGGACCACTGTCAATCAGATGCTTGCCTTGCCGTCCATCCATCCATCTATCTATCTATCTATCTATGACTCTTGATATCTAACTCTCTTGCTTGCTATCGCTCCCCCAATGGTCAGTAGCATAGTAGCATAACAGCAGATCACGGACCACTGTCAATCAGATGCTTGCCTTTCCGTCCATCCATCCATCCATCTATCTATCTATCTATCAATGACTCTCGATATCTAACTCTCTTGCTTGCTATCGCTCCCCCAATGGTCAGTAGCATAGTAGCATAACAGCAGATCACGGACCACTGTCAATCAGATGCTTGCCTTGCCGTCCATCCATCCATCTATCTATCTATCTATCTATGACTCTTGATATCTAACTCTCTTGCTTGCTATCGCTCCCCCAATGGTCAGTAGCATAGTAGCATAACAGCAGATCACGGACCACTGTCAATCAGATGCTTGCCTTGCCGTCCATCCATCCATCCATCTATCTATCTATCTATGACTCTTGACATCTAACTCTCTTGCTTGCTATCGCTCCCCCAATGGTCAGTAGCAAAGTAGCATAACAGCAGATCACGGACCACTGTCAATCAGATGCTTGCCTTGCCGTCCATCCATCCACCCATCCATCTATCTATCTATGACTCTTGATATCTAACTCTCTTGCTTGCTATCGCTCCCCCAATGGTCACGTATGTTGCATTCAACGACAAAGAAAATCGTGTGCTGGAAATGATTTTTGGCAACTGTGAAGGAACTGCACGACTGCAGCAACCACAACACCTCTGTCTGTCTCTGTGGCGCAATCGGTCAGCGCGTTTGGCTGTTAACCAAAAGGATGGTGGTTCGAATCCACCCAGGGACGGCCCACTTTTCCCCCCGCCCCTTGTTATTGTTTCTACTTCTGGCGGACAGCTTGCCAGACTGTGGCTACAGTAACCTTAAGCTGCTTGCTGTGGACGGCCATCTTGCAAAAATGTATTGAGCGTTTAGAAACTTCCTTTCCATTGCCTAGGCCAACATAAACCAAGGCACTGCTGGGAGTCGAACCCAGGGTTTCCTGTTTACAAGACAGGCGCTTTGACCAACTAAGCCACGGTGCCAGGACTCTCCCATTCCCCAGTGCCTACACTCAGGCGTAAGGCAAAAAACAAAACAAAACAAAACAAAACAAAACAAAACAAAACAAAAACAAAACAAAACAAAACAAAACAAAACAAAATCTGGATGCAGACTGCAACAAAGGAAGCACACAGAGGTGAAAATGTAAGGTTGACGGGAGCAACAAGCTCCCTGTTGCGACTGTCCAGGGGCGGCAATGGGAATTGGACGTTGGCCGTAGCGCGTGTCCTTTGGGTTCTGGTTCTTCTTTACAAACCGGCGTCTGTCCAGTTGGCTTTCCGGTTCATTACGTCCTCTGATGGCTTTACGATAAGCCTATCTTGCTAAAACTGATGGTCGACAAAGCGGAAGCACAAGCTTCGCAAGGAGCACAGAAAGCCCGCCTAAGGCACCGCTGGGATTTGAACCCAGGACCTCCTGTTTACTAGACAGGCGCTTTAACCAACTAAGCCACGGCGCCAAATCTGCCACTGCTGCTGCTGATAGTAGAATAACAGCAGATCACGGACCGCTGTCAATCAGGTTCTTGCCTTGCCGTCCATCCATCCATCCATCTATCTATGACTCTCAATATCTAACTCTCTTGCTTGCTATCGCTCCCCCAATGGTCAGTAGCATAGTAGCATAACAGCAGATCACGGACCACTGTCAATCAGATTCTTGCCTTGCCGTCCATCCATCCATCCATCTATCTATCTATCTATCTATCTATGACTCTTGACATCTAACTCTCTTGCTTGCTATCGCTCCCCCAATGGTCAGTAGCAAAGTAGCATAACAGCAGATCACGGACCACTGTCAATCAGATGCTTGCCTTGCCGTCCATCCATCCATCTATCTATCTATCTATCAATGACTCTTGATATCTAACTCTCTTGCTTGCTATCGCTCCCCCAATGGTCAGTAGCATAGTAGCATAACAGCAGATCACGGACCACTGTCAATCAGATGCTTGCCTTGCCGTCCATCCATCCATCCATCTATCTATCTATCTATCAATGACTCTCGATATCTAACTCTCTTACTTGCTATCGCTCCCCCAATGGTCAGTAGCATAGTAGCATAACAGCAGATCACGGACCACTGTCAATCAGATGCTTGCCTTGCCGTCCATCCATCCATCTATCTATCTATCTATCAATGACTCTTGATATCTAACTCTCTTGCTTGCTATCGCTCCCCCAATGGTCAGTAGCATAGTAGCATAACAGCAGATCACGGACCACTGTCAATCAGATGCTTGCCTTGCCGTCCATCCATCCATCCATCTATCTATCTATCTATCAATGACTCTCGATATCTAACTCTCTTACTTGCTATCGCTCCCCCAATGGTCAGTAGCATAGTAGCATAACAGCAGATCACGGACCACTGTCAATCAGATGCTTGCCTTGCCGTCCATCCATCCATCTATCTATCTATCTATCTATGACTCTTGATATCTAACTCTCTTGCTTGCTATCGCTCCCCCAATGGTCAGTAGCATAGTAGCATAACAGCAGATCACGGACCACTGTCACTCAGATGCTTGCCTTGCCATCCATCCATCCATCCATCTATCTATCTATCTATCAATGACTCTCGATATCTAACTCTCTTGCTTGCTATCGCTCCCCCAATGGTCAGTAGCATAGTAGCATAACAGCAGGTCACGGACCACTGTCAATCAGATGCTTGCCTTGCCGTCCATCCATCCATCCATCTATCTATCTATCTATGACTCTTGATATCTAACTCTCTTGCTTGCTATCGCTCCCCCAATGGTCAGTAGCATTGTAGCATAACAGCAGATCACGGACCACTGTCAATCAGATGCTTGCCTTGCCGTCCATCCATCCATCTATCTATCTATCTATCAATGACTCTCGATATCTAACTCTCTTACTTGCTATCGCTCCCCCAATGGTCAGTAGCATAGTAGCATAACAGCAGATCACGGACCACTGTCAATCAGATGCTTGCCTTGCCGTCCATCCATCCATCCATCTATCTATCTATCTATCTATCAATGACTCTCGATATCTAACTCTCTTACTTGCTATTGCTCCCCCAATGGTCAGTAGCATAGTAGCATAACAGCAGATCACGGACCACTGTCAATCAGATGCTTGCCTTGCCGTCCATCCATCCATCTATCTATCTATCTATCAATGACTCTTGATATCTAACTCTCTTGCTTGCTATCGCTCCCCCAATGGTCAGTAGCATAGTAGCATAACAGCAGATCACGGACCACTGTCAATCAGATGCTTGCCTTGCCGTCCATCCATCCATCCATCTATCTATCTATCTATCAATGACTCTCGATATCTAACTCTCTTTCTTGCTATCGCTCCCCCAATGGTCAGTAGCATAGTAGCATAACAGCAGATCACGGACCACTGTCAATCAGATGCTTGCCTTGCCGTCCATCCATCCATCTATCTATCTATCTATCTATGACTCTTGATATCTAACTCTCTTGCTTGCTATCGCTCCCCCAATGGTCAGTAGCATAGTAGCATAACAGCAGATCACGGACCACTGTCACTCAGATGCTTGCCTTGCCATCCATCCATCCATCCATCTATCTATCTATCTATCAATGACTCTCGATATCTAACTCTCTTGCTTGCTATCGCTCCCCCAATGGTCAGTAGCATAGTAGCATAACAGCAGATCACGGACCACTGTCAATCAGATGCTTGCCTTGCCGTCCATCCATCCATCTATCTATCTATCTATCTATGACTCTTGATATCTAACTCTCTTGCTTGCTATCGCTCCCCCAATGGTCAGTAGCAAAGTAGCATAACAGCAGATCACGGACCACTGTCAATCAGATGCTTGCCTTTCCGTCCATCCATCCATCCATCTATCTATCTATCTATCAATGACTCTCGATATCTAACTCTCTTGCTTGCTATCGCTCCCCCAATGGTCAGTAGCATAGTAGCATAACAGCAGATCACGGACCACTGTCAATCAGATGCTTGCCTTGCCGTCCATCCATCCATCTATCTATCTATCTATCTATGACTCTTGATATCTAACTCTCTTGCTTGCTATCGCTCCCCCAATGGTCAGTGGCATTGTAGCATAACAGCAGATCACGGACCACTGTCAATCAGATGCTTGCCTTGCCGTCCATCCATCCATCCATCTATCTATCTATGACTCTTGTTATCTAACTCTCTTGCTTGCTATCGCTCCCCCAATGGTCAGTAGCATAGTAGCATAACAGCAGATCACGGACCACTGTCAATCAGATGCTTGCCTTGCCGT
>NC_089851.1:53480311-53515311 GCF_036373705.1 Amia ocellicauda | reverse complement strand
CTCCCCCAATGGTCAGTAGCATAGTAGCATAACAGCAGATCACGGACCACTGTCAATCAGATGCTTGCCTTGCCGTCCATCCATCCATCCATCTATCTATCTATCTATCTATGACTCTTGACATCTAACTCTCTTGCTTGCTATCGCTCCCCCAATGGTCAGTAGCAAAGTAGCATAACAGCAGATCACGGACCACTGTCAATCAGATGCTTGCCTTGCCGTCCATCCATCCACCCATCCATCTATCTATCTATGACTCTTGATATCTAACTCTCTTGCTTGCTATCGCTCCCCCAATGGTCACGTATGTTGCATTCAACGACAAAGAAAATCGTGTGCTGGAAATGATTTTTGGCAACTGTGAAGGAACTGCACGACTGCAGCAACCACAACACCTCTGTCTGTCTCTGTGGCGCAATCGGTCAGCGCGTTTGGCTGTTAACCAAAAGGATGGTGGTTCGAATCCACCCAGGGACGGCCCACTTTTCCCCCCGCCCCTTGTTATTGTTTCTACTTCTGGCGGACAGCTTGCCAGACTGTGGCTACAGTAACCTTAAGCTGCTTGCTGTGGACGGCCATCTTGCAAAAATGTATTGATCGTTTAGAAACTTCCTTTCCATTGCCTAGGCCAACATAAACCAAGGCACTGCTGGGAGTCGAACCCAGGGTTTCCTGTTTACAAGACAGGCGCTTTGACCAACTAAGCCACGGTGCCAGGACTCTCCCATTCTCCAGTACCTACACCCAGGCGTAAGAAACAAAACAACTGCTTGAGGCAGACCCTCACCTGATCACCACATGTGGTTACACTTTAAGAAGGGGTGAGTTTAAGGTCATCGGTAACATCACAAAGGTTGGCAGCATTTTACATGAATATGTAAAGTAAAAAACACACACTACATGTAAATAAGCCATAATACTTGTTTAGTGTATGTAAGCTCGTTCTGTAATCATACATCATCCATACTGGTATTTAATAATTGAATTAACTATACACAACCTACTTGCTCAATTCACTCTTGTTACCGTGTAATTACAGTGCAAGTAAATTGTAATAATTGTAGCGTTGTATATTGGGCCATATTTTACATGTAACTATATATTTCATATTTGTCCAATTAATGTACATTTGTCTTTGTTTTTTTTAGCTGGTACCAAAACATTGGTCTCTGGAACTAAAAGGTCGGAAATTGGAAGAACTATTAATGACAAATGAATGACCGCTGATACAAGTAAATAGTGTTTCCTCAAATCTAAAGTGAGACCTTTTTGAATGAATCTGTAATACATGCCCTATACACTCACCTAAAGGATTATTAGGAACACCTGTTCAATTTCTCATTAATGCAATTATCTAACCAACCAATCACATGGCAGTTGCTTCAATGCATTTAGGGGTGTGGTCCTGGTCAAGACAATCTCCTGAACTCCAAACTGAATGTCTGAATGGGAAAGAAAGGTGATTTAAGCCATTTTGAGCGTGGCATGGTTGTTGGTGCCAGACGGGCCGGTCTGAGTATTTCACAATCTGCTCAGTTACTGGGATTTTCACGCACAACCATTTCTAGGGTTTACAAAGAATGGTGTGAAAAGGGAAAAACATCCAGTATGCGGCAGTCCTGTGGGCGAAAATGCCTTGTTGATGCTAGAGGTCAGAGGAGAATGGGCCGACTGATTCAAGCTGATAGAAGAGCAACTTTGACTGAAATAACCACTCGTTACAACCGAGGTATGCAGCAAAGCATTTGTGAAGCCACAACACGTACAACCTTGAGGCGGATGGGCTACAACAGCAGAAGACCCCACCGGGTACCACTCATCTCCACTACAAATAGGAGAAAGAGGCTACAATTTGCACAAGCTCACCAAAATTGGACAGTTGAAGACTGAAAAAATGTTGCCTGGTCTGATGAGTCTCGATTTCTGTTGAGACATTCAGATGGTAGAGTCAGAATTTGGCGTAAACAGAATGAGAACATGGATCCATCATGCCTTGTTACCACTGTGCAGGCTGGTGGTGGTGGGGGATGTTTTCTTGGCACACTTTATGCCCCTTATTGCCAATTGGGCATCGTTTAAATGCCACGGCCTACCTGAGCATTGTTTCTGACCATGTCCATCCCTTTATGACCACCATGTACCCATCCTCTGATGGCTACTTCCAGCAGGATAATGCACCATGTCACAAAGGTCGAATCATTTCAAATTGGTTTCTTGAACATGACAATGAGTTCACTGTACTAAACTGGCCCCCACAGTTACCAGATCTCAGCCCAATAGAGCATCTTTGGGATGTGGTGGAACGGGAGCTTTGTGCCCTGGATGTGCATCCCACAAATCTCCATCAATTGCAAGATGCTATCCTATCAATATGGGCCAACATTTCTAAAGAATGCTTTCAGCACCTTGTTGAATCAATGCCACGTAGAATTAAGGCAGTTCTGAAGGCAAAAGTGGGTCAAACACCAAGTGAGTACCAAGTGAAATCTATTAAAGTATTGAAGTATCCCAATGTTATAAGTTACACTTCATGTATACATGTGTTTGGAAGTTTATCCAAATATATTCTACCAGTATATTTAGAATGCAACATTTTTGCAGTCTAATATATTCACAGTATACAATACATGCAATATGAGATTGTTGTGTATTTAGCAGTATACTAAATGTATATTATAAGGAGACATATATGTATGCATTTTTATATATTTAGTATAAAATACATGTGTAGATGTTACAGTATATTTGCATATAATTATATATATTAAAAACAAGTTTACATATAATTCTGAATATACTTAAGTTATATTAAACAATATTTGTATTGTATAATATAGTGTATTTGACCATATTTATGTATCAAGTGACATACTAAAACTGCAATTGATATTTAAAAGTATATTTTCACCATATATTATAAAATGGTATGCACATTTATAAAACATATTAATACATTAAAATACATTTCATATTTCAGAATAATATATATTTTTTAATATTTTATTTTTGTAAGGGTATCTTCCATAAATGCAGTTTTACCAAACAAAGGATAACCAGGAAAGGTTGGTGGAGGAGATTACGCAGTTTTGGCAGCCCATTCTGAAACCCACTGCAGAATATATTCTGGCAGGAGGTCTGATTAAAATACTGGAAAATCTTCAATCAAAGTCAAGAAATGTGTCAAAAGGCTTCCAGTTTCCTTTCCTGCCATGAGAAGTATGCTGATTTCAGAACCTCTATGAAGTAGATTCCTTATTTTTCAAAAAATAAGTAATGGTTATTTTTTTCACTGTTTCCTCAATATATTAATAATAAACTGTTTTATTTTTTTCTGCAAAATAAGTAAAGTTTACTTATTTATTTCTGGAGAAATAAGTAATAGTTACTAATTCCTTATTTCTGTTTCCCTGTTTTTTCATAAAATAAGTAATGGTTATTTCAAAAATCCCTGTTTACAAATGTAAGGACTTATAGGACAACAGCATTACATACAGATAGATAACATACATTAGTTATTATGCTAACAAGTGTCCATTATAAACAATCTATTAACAAATTATTGATTATGTTATTGTTATATGATTATTACAAATTATACATATATTAGACATTTTTATTTAAACATTTTTGCTATACTATGTAGTTTGCATGTTCTCCCCGTGTCCACGTGGGTTTCCTCCCACCGTCCAAAGACATGTGGGTTAGGTTAATTGGCTTCTCTAAATTGCCCTGTATGTGGGTGTGTCTGCATGTGTGTGTGTGTGTGTGTGTGTTGCCCAGCGATGGACTGGGGTCCCGTCCTGGGTGTATTCCTGCCTTGTGCCCTTTGCCTGCCGGGATCAGTGCTCGGCGACCTTCGCCAGGATAACTGGTTTCAAAAATGGATGGATAATAGCAGTAATTAACTGGCATGGCAGTTAATGATAATAGATTGATATCGGTGTGCGAATGTCATGTTATTATACCCTTTATTAAATATGTTATTAAATACCTTAAAACATATTATAGCAAAAAAGTTTAAAAATGTCTAATATATTTATAATTTGTAAAATTAATCATATAATAATAAAATAACATGTTAATAGATTGTTTATAATGGACACTTAAAATAAAGCATTACCATTATTCTTAATACATGGATACAAGATAATCAACAACATGGGAGGGCTTGAGAATCTGCTATGGCTTTGTGAAAGGAAATTTGGCACTGAATAAATGTTGGCTACGGCAAACATGCGCTGCTGTACAGGCTGACAGAGACACTGTGATGCATTTCTTCAATGAGTGATGCTTACTTAATCTTAATTAATTTCCATTTCCCAGTTTAAGGACACTTATCTCTACAGCATTACTTCAGTAGTTCACGCAGCCCCCTATAGAAGTCAGCGGAAGATGTAGTGATTGAAGTAATGGAGGTATCTTGGCCTGTACACACTTGGCAGAGGGAACGACAGCCTGGCCATGGAACACCTACCCCCAGCTCCATCTTGAGATTAGCGATTGTTCTCTTGATTGTTGACATTGACACAGATACGCCTACCTCCTGGAGGGTATTCTTGATCTGGCCAACTGTTGTGAAGGGGTTTTCCTCACCAGGGAAAATATTCTGTCATCCACCACAGTTGTTTTCCGTGGTGTTCCTGGCCTTTTGGTGTTCCTGCGCTCACCAGTACGTTCTTATTAGTGGATTTGGCCCCACCTAATGTTTTTGCTCTCTGATTGGTTTGTTTTGATATCTAAGGCAAAACACCCCAAGAACAAGCAGGATCTAAAGACAGCTGTAGTGCAGGCCTGGCATAGCATCACCAGGGAAGAAACCCAGCATCTGGTGATGTCTATGGGTTCCAGACTTCAGGCAGTCATTGACTGCAAAGGATTTGCAACTGATAGGGAGACATTTTACTCCCTCAATAAACAGGCGGACAAGGAATACTCAGGACCCGATTTAACTGAAATAATACCAAAATAGTTTATTCAGCTACAACTAAGTGCTCTGGAGATGGTCAGTCAGCAAGACACATCTAAGGTTTTTCTAAAGAACATGCTATCATATACAAGATGACTCCCTTTGGTTGCTGGGCAACTGGATGACGTCAATGATGTACCCCAAACTTGATCACAGACTTCTCCTTTGTCTTCTGTTTTCTCTATAGCCTTGGATGAAAATGTTTTTCTAAAAATCAGCTACACAGAACTACTGCACCTGTCCTCTGCGGAGCAATACACAAAGCTTAAATTCATACATGGGTTACACAATCTTACTGCAACAATGGTGCAAATATATTTGGCATTCGGACAGGCCACTGTCCCGCATCACAACCAAGTATTGAAACTCACAATTTAATTAATGATTATGTTAGTTTGTCCAAATACTTTTGAGCCCCTAAAATTGGGGGGACCACATAAAAATTGGTTTAATTCCTACACCATTCACCCGATTTGGATGTAACTACCCTCCAATTAAAGATGAAAGTCTACACTTAAAGCACATCTTGATTGTTTCCTTTCCAATCCATTGTGATGGTGTACAGAGCCAAATTGACAATTGGGCCTGTCCAAATATTTATGGACCGGACTGTATACCTGTAAAGAAGGACTGCCATGGCGGGGAACCCAGGTGCGGAGTGAGAGGTGGTCAGAAACAGGCTGTGGTCAATGCCGGCAAACCGTAATGTCCAGGGAAATCCACAAGTCCTGGTCGATAAGACAAGCAGGGGGTCAATGATCAGGCAAACAGGCTGGTAGGGAGAATACGGGAATTGGTGGAGGAACACGTGGAGGTTGTAAACAATCAATAACAAAAGGATACAAGACTTAGCAGTGAATTAAAGTCACAGAGGGGTTTATATGTGTAGCAGAGAGGAGCAGAGGACGGTGAAGGAGAGTGCTGGTACAATGGGAGTTCGAGGATGATAGAACAAGTGCACATGGTGCCGAGGAATGTTAAGTGGCTGATTGCTGGGGAATGTGAGGGTTTAGAATTCCGGTGATGCTGACCTCTGCAGGGGAGCTTGTGAATTGCGGGATGTGTGGGATTCAACAGTGACAATACCACTTGTTATTGTGTGTTTGAGTTTACTTGCATGGATTGTCTATTCATGTCAATATTAAAATTCCAAAGCATAACATTTATTCACAACATGCTTTAGTGTTAAATGTTTGATATGGCAGCGCATATAAAGGTGTATACAGCTCTGGAAAAAATTAAGAGACCAGTGCACAATTATCAGTTTCTCTGGTTTTACTATTTATAGGTATATGTTTTGGTAAAATGAACATTTTTGTTTTATTCTATAAACTGCTGAAAACATTTTTCCCAAATTCCAAATAAAAATATTGTCATTTAGAGCATTTATTTGCAGAAATTTACAACTGGACAAAATTACAAAAAAGATGCAGTGTTGTCAGACCTCAAATAATGCAAAGAAAATAAGTTCATATTAATTTTTAAAAAACATAATACTAATGTTTTAACTTACAAAGAGTTCAGAAATTAATATTTGGTGATTTTCAATCACAGCATTCATGCGTCTTGGCATGCTCTCCACCAGTCTTTCACATCGCTGTTGGGTGACTTTATGCCACTCCTGGCGCACAAATTCAAGCAACTCGGCTTTGATTGATGCGTCCTTCACAAAGACAAATCTGCATCTCTTCCTGCTTGTCTGCTATCTCTGCCTGGATGCACTCACACCACCTCAAGCTCAACCTCTCCAAATCTTTTTTACATTCCGTTAATTCCTTTAGAAATCAGGATAAATTGGGTAAAACCAGAAAAGCATCTAATTAATTCTCATTCAGGAGTCAACATAAAAAACAGAAAAGAAACAGAAAACCATCCTGAGGTTCTGTGACACCGAAGAAGGTTTCCTACTGTTCACAGAGAAAGGGGAGCAATTGCTTGCCCCAGTGGAGGACCTTCTACGGCAGATGGGATTGAAGACTGTGGAGGAGATCGAACAGCTTCTCCCTGTAGTAGCAGACATAACTATCCAAAGTAAAAAAAAAATGCAATCAATCTATTGCAATTAGCAATGAGGAGTAGCATTTAGTGCTATTGTTTGGCTCCAAACCAGAAGCCTATTGGATGATGTGTTATTTTAAATAAGTATGTATAATATAAAAATAGTAACAGACTGATTTGTTTTTTTGTATACACATATTTTACTGTTTTAGTTTTTAATTTACTTTTTTTTAATTAAGTTAATTACATGCAATTAAATGTGTGTGTATATATATGTTTCCAATTTTGTTTACTTTTTAACAAAATTAAAGTGTTCCGAAGCCCAACCCTGCAGCAACACCAGTCTATCACAAGGCAACTCTAATTATCTCTAATTAAGGACACAAGTCTAACACAGGGTAACTCTAATTCTAATGTTTGTTATATTTCTTTTTGATAATTTTCAAGATAAGAAAATGTACAAACAAATGATATATGCCAATATTCAGTAAATAATTATCCATTAAGTTTAATCTGAGGATTTTTACAGCTTTTCTTCTACCCCCAAAATTCCAACTCCTGTTACAACTTTGGTAGAAACATAGTATACATACCAGCCAATTAATTCCCTATATTATCCTTATCTAATAGCCTTAGCTTATTTTCCTTAAACACCTTTTTCAAATCGTTTAACGTTTCGATTATTTTCAAAAACTACTACTAGTAGCTTACTACTGTTAACAATAACTTACATGTACTTATAGTAACTTACATACTGTAGCATTGGAGGGGCATTTTATTGGTTATTATGAATTATTATTTATTATTTTGTTTTGTAAGGATAAGGGTGTCTGCCAAGAGATAAATAATAATAATAATTTAATTATTGAAACAGCGATACACAGCAGACCGACACTGTACACACTGCCGGTTTATCTGCCGCTCACGCTTGGCTGCGAGGCACTGCCTGAAGAGCTGGAGTCTCTGGCCTGCGCCCCCTCCTCCCCTGTCTGCTGGCCAGGAGCCGTAAGTGTCCATCCTCATTTCTGATGCCAACGTAGTATTTTCAGCGGGGGAAAACAAGTAGCCCACAAATCGCTTGCTTACTTGCTGCTAGATTTATTGAAGAAAAAAACTACGCGCCTCTTGCCCAGAAGAAGTTCACACAGTTCCAGGTGTTGCTCCGCACACGTGGTCACCAACTCTAAAACCCCTGCACACACCCTAATAAACCCCAGCTACCTTACCTAAATTAGCATAACACATTTTTAAATAAATTAAACTGAGCACTTTATCTCCGTTGTTACACATACATAGTATTAATAATTATACTGTTCTTACCATATGTAAATCCTGCAATAAATCATTCCCCAGCGTGAAGTAATTTTCACAAAACGAAATCCAAATATAAATTTTTGCTAGTCTTTAGATGTGCCCAGCAAATGTAGTCTGTAACTCTAAGTTAAAACTTTAATAACACTCATGTATTACAATCAAACTTGAAAAATAGGGCATCCAAAACAGGAATGTCACAAAATGTTGTATCACTATATTAAAATAATATCATATGAAAGCTGTTGGGACTGAGGGACGGAAGCTCAGTTCGTTAGCTTTGCCCCTCATATTAGGAATTGGGGGTGCACAAAATGTACTAATTTATGTTTAATCTTAATTGTAAACTACTGTAAATAAATGAATAAACATATCAAGATGGCTTCCTTTGATCTACTGGCAGAGGTCTGGTCTCATAGTTCTCAAAGCAACTGTTGATCAATAATGATGAGGTGACCTCTCCAGCCACAGATTAGCCACAGAAATCTTGAAGGAGATGCTGGGAGTGTCAGAACAGCCTTGCTAAAATTTGCTTGCTTGACAATTAATACAATTGGCTCTGTTGACATGTTTTTCAATCATTAATATAAAACATTATACAGTTTATACAAAACATTAATACCGGCTCTTCAAAAAGTTTTACATTTATATTTATAAATGTTATTTTGTATACTGGTAAGTTAGCCTTGATTGGTCTTTGTTCACATATTTTTCTTTTTAAGCTGTCAAAAGCAAAATATTCCATACCTCTGTTTTGGATAGCGTACAGTTGCTAATAATAATACAAACCATACATTTAATTACAATAACACACACACATATATATTAAGGCTGTCAGTCCATTCAAATATTTGATCGGTTAATCAATGGGCAATTGCTGATTAATCGGGCACTTATTAAAATAAAAACAACGCTGTAACATGAATGGTAAAATATATATATATATAGGAATATATATTTAAAAAACACCAAATCATTATAATAAGCAAACTAAATTATAATTGCTACAGCAAATGGGTGCTCACAAATTATACTGTAAACTACACTGCTCTTGTAAGAAAAGCATTGCATGCAAATGAAACAGAAAACCTTTCCTTGTCTTCAATATTTCCTTACAAATCGAGTTTGAATCCAAAGTTTAGTTTCCCATTAGCGGCTTGTGACCCTGTAGTTTGTGTGCTGATACTGTACACGTGATGTGATCTTTTGCATGATTTGCCTTTATAATTTAACTCTAGAAGTGCACGGCTGGTCAGTTTGACTGATTTAATTTGAATTACTATGTGTTCCTGAATACACTATGGATACCAATTCCTGACTTTTCCTAAATATATGTATTAAATATGCCTACAGCATTTTAGCTTTTTTTATTAAGTTTTTTATTTGATCATTATTATACTATAGTTTTGGCTCTTGTAGGTAGTTTGAAATGTCGGTGCTTCTAGTGTGTACTGTATAATAGCCAGTCATTATAATAGACATTTTTAATTTGTTTAAATCTGCTTGATAAATGATCTTTTAAGAACTATACTGTGATGATTATATATATATATATATATATGATAATATATATATATATATATATATATATATATATATATATATATATATATATATATATATACTGTGTCATTTATGTTGTTGTAACTTACCATTACATATAGTGTGCCTTCCAGATGTATGCATACCCCTGATTCAATGTAACAAAAATAGTTTTAGCAAAGAAAAGAGAACAATGTTGTTTTTTGTTTGTTTTTGTTTTGTTTAAATACATGCACACATGAAACAATGTAGGACTATCAGTGTTAGATATCGCAAAAATATTAAAGTACAAGTTTTGAACAAATATGCAAATATGTTTTTGCGAAGTACAGTACTGAAACTAGTATTGCTTTCATTAATTTCTGCAACAAATACTGAGTGTACACTTGCATAGATGTGAGTGAAGCCATCTTCTTTTTGCCAATGTACAGCATGGCAGAAGCTGCCATAACTAAATATTCCTATACATATTTACACTCTTGATCTTGCTTTTCTCTTTCAAAACTCAAAACTTCACCATGTAGTCTCGCTCCCAAACACCCTTTATATAGCATGCAATTGCATCACGATTTAATCTGTATTCACCTGATTAAATCATGCAATTTCATGCATTCGGATTTCATGAAATCCAACGAAATTGAACACATTCGGATTCCATGGAAATTTCATAGTGTATCGCAAAGCTCTTTACAAGAAAATATAGTTAATTAAATATTAAAACTACAATTAAGATAGACAATAAAACAATACAATTATACTATAGTACTTACTACAGTAGTACAACAAATACTGTAGGACACTGTTGTATACCACACTAAACTTTTATACTATGGTATACTGAATAATGTGTGACATACGATAGTACAATGTTATACTACAGTATACTCTTGTTACGTGATATACTATAGTATCTTGTAATGTACTATAGTGCCTCCTACGGTACTTAGACAAATATTGAACTACCCTGTTGTATACTATAGTTTACTGTAGTACCATGTGATGTACTATAGTACTTAATATATTACATGTACACTGAAACATACTGCTTACTGTACTTCCGCAATGTTTCTCATGGAACTTTAGCATTCTAGTTATAAATAATATCATCATTATTATTATGCTTTTACTTTGTATTGCCTACAGGTCTTACACATACTAGTACAGACTGTTACCGAGGGTCTGGTGGAGAGAAAATGGCCACCTATTCCTTAAGAAAATCATATTAATAAATATATCTTCACTTCAGACATTTGTGACATTGCTATATTTAAAACAATTTATACAAATAACAGAATTAAGATAAAATTGTGGTGCAGTTCCCCTTAAAGTTTAAGAAAAACTTATTTTAGCAAATACATTGTTTATTCATTACTTGAATCGCTTCACATTACATAAATAAATGAATAAATGTAGTAGTGTTGACATAAATAAATGTCCATTTGAACATGTATTTATGTATTAATGTATTGATTATTTTCACTGTAATTAAAATTTAAAACAAATTCACAGTGAAAATAATAAATAAATGTTGAAATAAATAAATACATGTTCTAATAAATACATGGAGATTTATTTATTATTGTATTTAATTCAAAATCTGTTTATTTATCCATCTATTTATTTCCACATTAATTCATGTATTTATTATTTTCTCCATGTATTTATTTTTAATTTTGTCATGGATAGTATGGAGGATAATTTGTGCCAAAATGTAAAAAAAAAAAAAAAAACAATGTATAAATAAATAAATAAATATGTAGATAGTAAAGACGTTAATTCCGTTCGGAACTTAAAATGGTGTCCAGACTGTTCCTATTGCACAGACCTCCTGATGTGCCTTGTCCTAATGGATAATTTCTGTAATGGATAATTTAATCGCTGGATCTATAGAGTTGAACATAAGACAACATACGGACATACGGACATACTCGGTCAGGCGCAATAGTAAAAACTAATTGGAGCTATTTGCTCCTTAGTGATATACTTTGCTTTTCCAGCTGTAAATATATATAACACATACATCAGAAATCAACGTGATAACTATATGAAACACCAGGTATGCAACTAAATAAGCTTGAGAAGGTAAATGGAAAAATGGAGAGCAGCAGCAATCTAAAGCTACTTAAATGGTTAGATTGTGTTTTAAAGTACACGAAATGAAACTTAGAGAATAAAGTGTTTACTACTATATTATGATATTAGAAGTATTGATGGTACTACTAATGTAATTAAATTGATACATTTCAATCAAATAAGTGTAGATGGTTTATTGAGATTGAAATGGCTTGTTCCTTAAAATATTAGACCACAAGAGGGGGAACTTGACCTTGAATACTCTACTTACCAAAACCTTTAAGCAACAATTGTTGTCAACATGTGTCTTCATCTGATTCATATTTTTATGAGTCTGAAGCCATACATTTCTCGACTCCAAGCACCTGGAAGCCTCAAAAGTTGGGGGCCAAGCAACGAAGTTGCTGGAACCCTATTGTTAGGATTATTATTTTTCAGCAGTATCTTTTCAAAAGCCTATAGAAACCAATGCTTGATGAAAACTCATGAAACTTCATACAGTGATAGATGGCTATGTAGTACTATGCCATATTCAATATGGAGGCCATATGTCACATGGTCTGGTGGCCATAGTGGCTTAAGTGACACATTTTGGAAAATATACAAAAATCTTCTTCTCCGAAACCGCAGACGGGACAGATGTGAAACTTGGTGTGTGATGTTATGTTATGGCCTAAATTCAGATTTGTTCAAAACAAGTCAATAAGTCATATGGTTTGGCAGCCATATTGGATTGGCCAAGAATCTTCAAAGATCTTCATCTCCGAAATGGTTGGTCTGATTGATATGAAATTTTGTACACATGACCTTGGCTAGCTCCTCTATCAGATTTGTTCAAGGCAAATTGATTGAGAAAACAAAATGGCCGCCATGAGCCAATCAAATTTCAGAGATGGTCAAGTTGCAAATAAATGCATATGGTGCAGTATGGAACTATGTTAGAATGTATTGGACTGATTGTTACTTGACAGAATTGATCCCATAAGCAATGTGGTGGTCACTGGTCATTATTATTATTATTATTATACTTATTTTTTCTTCTCTTCCACCAGAATATGTTCAAATGCCTATAACTTTTGAACCGCAGTCAAAAAAGTCACCAGACTTTGAATGGATGTAGGGGTCTATGGCATGGTCACTAGATCGCAAAATGGCGGCATAATGTCACATGGTTTGGTAGCCATCTTGATTGTAGTCCAGGCAAAAAATTACAGTTTTCAAACATAGTTTTCTCAGGAACGGGAAAGATATTGTACATATTGCGCTTATGAGTAGTAATGATGGCACTTTATGTCAAAGTGTCAGGTGGCCCCACCCCTACCCAGAAGCCCCATGGGCTGGGAAGCCCCGCCTTACCCAGAAGCCCCACGGGCCAGGAAGCCCCTCCTTACCCTGTACCCTTTGATCCTCTCCAGTCAGCCAACTTGTTAGGTTACAGGTTTTACCCTTTGACCCTCTCCTGTCAGCCATCTTGTTTGGATGACCGTAATCTTGTTAGGATGACAGCCATCTTGTTTGGATGACCGTAATCTTGTTAGGATGACAGGCATTTTGGAAAGGGCACAGGTCATCTTGACAAGTGTTTACTGCCATCTCACCCTGATGGTGTATGTGTGTGTGT
The DNA here is from genome assembly GCF_036373705.1 of Amia ocellicauda. Classification (NCBI taxonomy): domain Eukaryota; kingdom Metazoa; phylum Chordata; class Actinopteri; order Amiiformes; family Amiidae; genus Amia; species Amia ocellicauda. The sequence goes on along the minus strand of NC_089851.1, from coordinate 53,501,800 downwards.
GTGTGTAATGTTTAAGAGTTTAAACTTATTATTATTTGTGTTAGGTTATGTTTTATGATTAGGTTTGTTATGATAAGTTGTTAGCAAAATAAAATACATTAAAATAAAAAGAGAACAACAACATAAAGTTTTAATAAAAAAGTATTTTAAACTGTGTTTAGTGATGTGCGTGTGATGATTTTAGGTTATATATTTTATGATTATTTTTGGGGTGGTACAGTGTTGGAAAAATAAAAGAGAAAGAAAAGGTATAGACATTCAAAATATGAGACTCAGTAAAATATATTTCAATGTCAATATTTTATTGTGACAGCTCTAAAAATGACAACAAGGCATCAAGTCAGATGTAGACAGTGAGATTAGATACTGACTCGGGTGACCAATGATCCCGCTTCCCCAACACCTACAGCAGCCAGGAAGAAACAACTGAACTGTACTGCACTAGCTACTCCCTCTACTTGTTTATTGGCCAGGGCAGTGACACTATTCTGTCTAGCACAGTGTAGAAATTGGGTTTGGTCATGATAGGGATAGTATTTCCAAAAGAACTCTGCAGAACTTTTTGGACAGATGTAAAAGCAGATTCACCAGGATGTGTCTCTTTATACAGCATTCTCTTGAGCACATTGGGGAGGGACGCCACTGTTTTTTCAACATCAGCAACTAGCGATTTCACATCAGAATTACCAGTATCATACAAATCACCAAACTTGTGAGCTATTAGAGTGAGGATGACATCTTCAAACATAGATTCCTCAAACATACGTAAACGTAATTCCAGGGGCCCCGGGGGTTTCTTTCTCTGAAAAAATATATGAATTAATATAATGTCTTATTGCACAGAAAAGCAGAGCAGGCACAAACAGTATTTTATTTATGTTTGTAAAACACTTGATAAGCCTTGTTTTTTATAACCTTCTCAACTATTTGCATTACTTTCTCATCCACACTTTCTAACAAGTCACTAAACCATCTTGAAGGTAGAGTGCATGTTTCAGAGAAAAGCACACAGTAAGACAGCCCGCTACTGTAAAAAGAGGTAAGCAGACAAATAGCACAGTTAACCCCACTCCGAGTGTGCATAAAGAGATAGACAGGTCAGGTGAACAAATACCCTGTACAGGCATTCAGACCTCTGATGATTCTAGGGCCCTGTTGTTTAGTAAAATATGTCACATTTGTTGGCAACTGGTAGAAGATTTACACACAGCTCATAGAAAAATACATGTTTTGACAAATGTGTTAAAACAAAAAGGGTATAACATCGAGTTTGCTGAATCATCACACTGTGAGTGAAAACCGCAATTAACAAATAATGAAACAAGTAAGACACAAAGACACTCGGTCTGCACGTATCACGGCAGTACTGATAAAGAATATTAATGTAGCCAAAAGAATGCTGCGTAGGCTTAAATCTAGAATGGATGTGTCACAATTAGCAGGATCACAGACACCATTACAGCACAGTGGCGGTTGATGACCACCCAGCAAACTTGGAAATTCAGGAATATATTGATTTGATTGTGTTTGATGAATTAGCATTAGAAGCTGATAATAATAACCAACCAGACTTGGAAATTCAGGAATATATAGATTTGCACGTGTCTGATGGGTAAGCATTAGAAGCGAATAATAATGATAATCAGATTGGGGGTGGTGATGTAGCAATGTTAGAGGTGAATAATGAAAATGCTGAACAAATGGTTGAGTGTGGTAATGGCGGGGACCCGCCTCGGGTGTTTTTGGAGCGTATTCGTCACTATGACCGGGAACTTAACAGGTTCCGGGGAATGGAGTTTTATGAAGAATTCAGGTTTGTGAATCTGGATCTGGTAGAATCGTACTGGTGCTGTGCAAGGGCTGTTAAATGAAATATCACACAATGTGGGTCCTAATGATTTTGTACAGCTTAGACTGAGCTCGGGGTCATTAAATAATGCTTTCTGTTAGAGGAGGCAACATTTGGGGGAGCTGGATGAAACAGATTTCCTAGAGAGCATAGCTAATTTACTGCAAAGTCACACCGAAATCCTAATATGCAAGGTGGGGTACGGAGACGTATAAAAGGTATTTTGTTTTGCAAGATAATAGACAAGAAAAGGGCATGCCTCACTGATTTCAAAAACCAAGGTAACAATTTATGTTTTGCCGCCAGTGTGTACCGCCTGTGGAAAGGGAAAGAATGCACAGATGTTTGTTTTACTTCACAAACAGCATTACTACGGGGTTTTAAACATCAGAACATTTATAGGTGTTAACTATTTCTGTGATTATTGCCACGCAGTATATGGGCATAAAAATAGTCACACGTGTCGGAATTTGTGCAGAGCGTGTTTAGACCCCCACTGTTTTGAGGTTAAAGAGACCATCACCAGATGCGATGTATGTAAAATATTCTGTAGAGGTGGTGTCTGTCTCAGGAGACTCAAGGCTAAAGCTGCCACCAAAGAGATTCAGTGTGTTCAACACTTTTACTGTACAGAGTGCCGGACTTTTCTCCCAATAATGCATACTTGCGAAGAAAAGCTCTTTCCGCGCTGTAAAAGTGTTATCCAGACACCTGACAATCATGTATGCTACATGAGCGTAATAAACATCCCCAAACAATCGGAAAAATACATTTTCTTTGATTTTGAATGCATGCAAGAAACAGGACACACATCCCAAATTATGTTTATGCCTCACACATAAACAACAAACGCACATGGGAGTTTTATGGGGATTCTTGCTTATCTGACTTTGTGAAATGTTTCATTGACACATGTTTTAAAAACTACACTTTTATTTCACACAATGGTAAAGGCTATGATAACTACTTGGTCATTAGAGAGCTCATACGTGAAAAGGTTGCTACACACTTCATCACACAAGGAGGTAAAATGATGTGCATGACAGTGACCGCTCTGAACATCAGGTTCATTGATTCATTACATTTCTTGCTTCTGAAACTGAGCAATATGCCAAAAGCAATGGGGTTTGAGGGTGAGAAAGGCCATTTCCCACACTTCTTTAACACGGTCGCAAACCAAAATTATGTAGGACCCTTACCCGCTGAACAATTTTACGGGGTAGACTACATGATGGGTGCTGATAAAACACAGTTTCAGGAATGGTACGATGAGCACAAACTCGATGAATTGAAGCGGTAATGTAGACAGGACGTGGACATACTGAGACAAGCTTGTACTACATTTAGAAACGAGATATTAAGTATGACAGATGAGATACGTCTGAAGTGTCCGTCTGACCCTGATTCAGACCTGATTAAAGTCAGTCTTGACCCGTTTCAGTACATCACATTAGCCTCTGTGTGTATGACCATGTACCGGTACATGTTTCTCAGACCGCAGACCATAGCATTAGTCCCGCACGACAATTATCACAACCAGAAAAAGCGGTTCTCGACCCCCGCTATTCAGTGGCTCATGTATACTGAACACACAGACAACATCAGTATACAACACGCACTAAAGCTGGGTGGTGAGCATAAATTTGGCCCGTACTATCTAGATGGTTTTGCAGTAATAAACGGTGTGTACACTGCTTTTGAGTACCATGGATGTTTTTTTCATGGTAGCGATACCTGTTATAGCGAAAATGACGTTAACAGTGTGACAAAAACAACATTCGGCTGGCTATATCAAAAGACAATGTATAAAACCGAATTCTTAAAATTACAAGGGTTTGATGTTAAAGTGATGTGGGAACACAAATGGAAGACAATGCTGAATGAAGACCAGGATGTTAGGGCATTTATTTCCGAATCACAGTTACCAGCGCCTTTAGACCCCAGGGAGTCTCTATTCGGTGGGTGGACGAATGCAGTGACCCTGTATTATCAACCAAAACCTGGCTAGGAACTCCGTTACTATGATTTCACCAGTCTGTACCCGTTTGTAAATAAAACCAAATTGTACCCCGTTGGTCACCCGGATATAATATGCGAGGGCTTTGAAGATTTACAAAATGACTTTGGGCTCGCAAAAGTCAAAGTTTACCCTCCTAGAAGGTTGTTTTTCCCTGTGCTACCGACCAGAGTTGGTAAAAAACTGTTCTTTACACTCTGTCGGACGTGCGCTGACACCCAGCAGGGCTCCCCCTGAACAAACAGCGACGAGCAGAGAGCGCTTACCGGTGTCTGGTGCATGCCAGAGCTGCTGTCTGCTGTAGATAAGGGTTACAGAATAGCAGAAATATACGAGATCTGGCACTTTAAGCACTCGACCAACACGTTGTTTAGTGAATATATTAAAACGCATTTAAAAGGCAAACAAGAAGCTTCAGGCTACCCCCAGTGGTGCAAAAATGACACAGACCGTGAACACTACATCAGAGAGTATCATGACAGAGAGGGGGTACACTTGGACCATTACAACATTACTAAGAATCCGGCCAAAAGACAGATTTCAAAACTGTTTTTGAATTCTTTATTGGGAAAATTTGGACAACGACCAGATTTACAAAACACCAGTATTGTGAGAGACCCCAACGAATTATTTAAATACGTGTTTGCCCCATACCACGAGGTCTCGTCTTGTGATTTTATTGACGATGACGATGATTTTATGTGCCTGTGTCACCTGGAAACGGGGAAAAGAGCACTACACACAGCTTTCAAATGTAAATATTTGTATTGCCAGTTTCACCACCGCCTATGCTAGGTTAGAACTGTACTCTCTTCTGGATTCATTACAAGGTCGTTGTTTGTATTATGACACTGATTCAATCATTTATGTAAGCAGGCCAGGACAGTGGGACCCCAAGTTAGGAGATTATCTGGGTCAATTGACAAGTGAGCTGCCTCCGGATCAGCACATTACAGAGTTTGTTGCAACAGGACCTAAATCCTATGGATATAAGCTCTCAGGAGGGAAAGCCTGTATCAAGGTAAAGGGTATCACATTAAACGTGGCTAATAGTGAGAAAATTAATTTCGATAGCCTAAAAGATTTGATACTTGACTATGCGGATAAGTAGGCTGGTGCAAATGGTGAAATAAAAGATATTGCACTGCGGCAACCGGGGATAGTACGTGTTAAACGTGACTGGCACTTTGAGATGAGAATACTGCAAAAGACCGAGAGATAAATTACAGATTACAACGTTAGCTCGACAGATGTATCCAGGCAAATCTCAATATTTTTTGGAAGCTTTTGAAGATGCCACCAAGAAGTATTTCGGATACTTATTTGTCGATGTCATGTCAAAGACCCCTGATGAATACCGTTTAAGGACGGGTCTTTTCCCCCCTGACATCCCGGTGGTTTATGTGTTTAAAAAACAAAGAAAGTAAAAGCCGCTGGTTTTCCAGCGTTGAGCACATTTGCTGTCTGTGACTCTGGCTGTCAGTATGTCACTGCGTGTGAAGAGAAAACTGGCTCTCCTGCAGCTGCTGGTTAAATCCAAGCCGCAACAAGGCCATTCTGTGCGCCGCTGGAAGCGACCTGGTACAGGCCGTGTCAGAAATCGCTCTAAATACACTGAAAGGAAACATCCGCTTGAGCGCTAAACAATTTCAGAAACTCAAGAAAAGTGGCCACATTATAAAAACACTTAGTAAAAAGACAGTGTCTGTTAAGAGAAAGAGAAATCTATTGAATCAGTCTGGGGGGTTTATCGGTAATTTGCTAAGTATTGCCATTCCCCTCATTACCGGCTTACTGACCAGATGAAAATGCAATTCACTGAGAAAATGTATCTAGTACCTCAGAAACAGATGGGCCAAATTAAAGAGGACTTTCCAGTTGAACATGACATCAGAAAAATAGCCACATGTAAATTGGATGGTGAAATGAAAGATATTCTGCAAAGCTCTCAATTGGGTGAATATGACAAAGCGCTGCAGAGGTACTTGGCCCTGACGTGGCAGGCAGAATCTGAAAAAGCCACTTTGACTTTGCAGATGCCTGACACCGATACCCCGGCCGAAAAACCGCACACAGAGCCTGTTTTCGATTATATTTTAGACGCTATCCCACAAAGGCAAAATAAAAATGCCGAAATGGTGTCCAACAATTCTATAGCTAGCTGGAATGAGAATGGGGAATTTGTGTACAAGGGGGGCCCTGTTCGTGGGTCTCATGTGATTGATCTGGTTAGGGCTGTCACACAGCCGCACACGCTGGCCACAGGAAGAGCCCCCAAAGGCTGGGGCAGTTTTATGATGGCGATGGCGGAGATTAACATCCCCGGTTCGGTACTGTCTAACAGAATAAACAGGGAGGTGTTGGAGAAACTGAAAACAACACCTACTAGAGACAGTTCTATGTCTATACAGAGAAATCCTATTTCTCCTGAACCAGACTTTGATATTCCGATGGAGGGGGCGGCTGCCCCACCCGAAACACCACAAAGAGACCAGCCAGCTAAAAAGCATCGGCTGTTTGGGAAATTACCATGGCTGTCTCTGTAAAGCGGGTCCTCATGGTTTTATTTTTTGTATTATTATTTTGGTTGTTGTTTGTTTATATATAGGCTATAGAAATACATACATTGATGTTATCTGTAAAATGTTAAATCCTTGTGTGATTCTGATAATAAAAAATGTATTATTATTATTATTATTATTATTATTATTATTATTATTGTGTTTGTATGTCAAAGAACATTATCAGTGGTGTTTCACTGTTTTAGTTTATTTGGATTTTGTGTGTGCTGAATAAAAAATGTAACGCGTGATAAACAATGGTGTTTGTATGTATGGATTTATTAACTACATATAAACATAATTCATGTGTATATAATATTTTATTATCAGGTTAGCAGGCGTTACATATATGAGAATGCCACGTCATTAAGCTTAAACGCACACACACAAACATACACACAAGCATTATTCTATAATTCTATAGTGTCTATAGTGTTATTCATACACTGTTCTAACATTGTTTATTTCACGGACCACTGTCAATCAGATGCTTGCCTTGCCGTCCATCCATCTATCTATCTATCTATCTATGACTCTTGATATCTAACTCTCTTGCTTGCTATCGCTCCCCCAATGGTCAGTAACATAGTAGCAAATCACGGACCACTGTCAATCAGGTGCTTGCCTTGCCGTCCATCCATCCATCCATCTATCTATCTATCTATCTATGACTCTCAATATCTAACTCTCTTGCTTGCTATCGCTCCCCCAATGGTCAGTAGCATTGTAGCATAACAGCAGATCACGGACCACTGTCAATCAGGTGCTTGCCTTGCCGTCCATCCATCCATCTATCTATCTATCTATCTATGACTCTCGATATCTAACTCTATTGCTTGCTATCACTCCCCCAATGGTCAGTAGCATAGTAGCATAACAGCAGATCACGGACCACTGTCAATCAGATGCTTGCCTTGCCGTCCATCCATCCATCCATCTATCTATCTATCTATGACTCTCGATATCTAACTCTCTTGCTTGCTATCGCTCCCCCAATGGTCAGAAGCATAGTAGCATAACAGCAGATCACGGACCACTGTCAATCAGATGCTTGCCTTGCCGTCCATCCATCCATCTATCTATCTATCTATCTATGACTCTCGATATCTAACTCTCTTGCATGCTATCGCTCCCCCAATGGTCAGTAGCATAGTAGCATAACAGCAGATCACGGACCACTGTCAATCAGATGCTTGCCTTGCCGTCCATCCATCCATCTATCTATCTATCTATCTTTCTATGACTCTCGATATCTAACTCTCTTGCTTGCTATCGCTCCCCCAATGGTCAGTAGCATAGTAGCATAACAGCAGATCACGGACCACTGTCAATCAGATGCTTGCCTTGCCGTCCATCCATCCATCCATCTATCTATCTATCTATCTATGACTCTCGATATCTAACTCTCTTGCTTGCTATCGCTCCCCCAATGGTCAGTAGCATAGTAGCATAACAGCAGATCACGGACCACTGTCAATCAGATGCTTGCCTTGCCGTCCATCCATCCATCCATCTATCTATCTATCTGTCTATGACTCTCGATATCTAACTCTCTTGCTTGCTATCGCTCCCCCAATGGTCAGTAGTATAGTAGCATAACAGCAGATCACGGACCACTGTCAATCAGATGCTTGCCTTGCCGTCTATCCATCAATCCATCTATCTATCTATCTATCTATGACTCTCGATATCTAACTCTCTTGCTTGCTATCGCTCCCCCAATGGTCAGTAGCATAGTAGCATAACAGCAGATCACGGACCACTGTCAATCAGATGCTTGCCTTGCTGTCCATCCATCCATCTATCTATCTATCTATCTATCTATCTATCTATCTATCTATCTATCTATCTATCTATCTATGACTCTCGATATCTAACTCGCTTGCTATCGCTCCCCCAATGGTCAGTAGCATAGTAGCATAACAGCAGATCACGCACCACTGTCAATCAGGTGCTTGCCTTGCCGTCCATCCATCCATCCATCTATCTATCTATCTATCTATCTATCTATCTATCTATCTATCTATCTATGACTCTCGATATCTAACTCTCTTGCTTGCTATCGCTCCCCCAATGGTCTGTAGCATAGTAGCATAACATCAGATCACGGACCACTGTCAATCAGATGCTTGCCTTGCCGTCCATCCATCCATCCATCTATCTATCTATCTGTCTATGACTCTCGATATCTAACTCTCTTGCTTGCTATCGCTCCCCCAATGGTCAGTAGCATAGTAGCATAACAGCAGATCACAGACCACTGTCAATCAGATGCTTGCCTTGCCGTCCATCTATCCATCTATCTATCTATCTGTCTATGACTCTCGATATCTAACTCTCTTGCTTGCTATCGCTCCCCCAATGGTCAGTAGCATAGTAGCATAACAGCAGATCACGGACCACTGTCAATCAGATGCTTGCCTTGCCGTCTATCCATCCATCCATTTATCTATCTATCTATCTATGACTCTCGATATCTAACTCTCTTGCTTGCTATCGCTCCCCCAATGGTCAGTAGCATAGTAGCATAACAGCAGATCACGGACCACTGTCAATCAGATGCTTGCCTTGCCGTCTATCCATCCATCCATTTATCTATCTATCTATCTATGACTCTCGATATCTAACTCTCTTGCTTGCTATCGCTCCCCCAATGGTCAGTAGCATAGTAGCATAACAGCAGATCACGGACCACTGTCAATCAGATGCTTGCCTTGCCGTCCATCCATCCATCCATCTATCTATCTATCTATCTATCTATCTATCTATCTATCTATCTATCTATCTATATATCTATCTATGACTCTCGATATCTTACTCGCTTGCTATCGCTCCCCCAATGGTCAGTAGCATAGTAGCATAACAGCAGATCACGCACCACTGTCAATCAGGTGCTTGCCTTGCCGTCCATCCATCCATCCATCTATCTATCTATCTATCTATCTATCTATCTATGACTCTCGATATCTAACTCTCTTGCTTGCTATCGCTCCCCCAATGGTCAGTAGCATAGTAGCATAACAGCAGATCACGGACCACTGTCAATCAGATGCTTGCCTTGCCGTCCATCCATCCATCCATCTATCTATGTATCTATCTGTCTATGACTCTCGATATCTAACTCTCTTGCTTGCTATCGCTCCCCCAATGGTCAGTAGCATAGTAGCATAACAGCAGATCATGGACCACTGTCAATCAGATGCTTGCCTTGCCGTCTATGCATCCATCCATTTATCTATCTATCTATCTATGACTCTCGATATCTAACTCTCTTGCTTGCTATCGCTCCCCCAATGGTCTGTAGCATAATAGCATAACAGCAGATCACGGACCACTGACAATCAGATGCTTGCCTTGCCGTCTATCCATCCATCCATTTATCTATCTATCTATCTATCTATGACTCTCGATATCTAACTCTCTTGCTTGCTATCGCTCCCCCAATGGTCAGTAGCATAGTAGCATAACAGCAGATCACGGACCACTGTCAATCAGATGCTTGCCTTGCCGTCCATCCATCCATCCATCTATCTATCTATCTATCTATCTATCTATCTATCTATCTATCTATCTATGACTCTCGATATCTAACTCTCTTGCTTCCTTTCGCTCCCCCAATGGTCAGTAGCATAGTAGCATAACAGCAGATCACGGACCACTGTAAATCAGATGCTTGCCTTGCCGTCCATCCATCCATCTATCTATCTATCTATCTATGACTCTCGATATCTAAATCTCTTGCTTGCTATCGCTCCCCCAATGGTCAGTAGCATAGTAGCATAACAGCAGATCACGGACCACTGTCAATCAGATGCTTGCCTTGCCGTCCATCCATCCATCCATCTATCTATCTATCTATCTATCTATCTATCTATCTATCTATCTATCTATCTATCTATCTATCTATCTATGACTCTCGATATCTAACTCTCTTGCTTCCTATCGCTCCCCCAATGGTCAGTAGCATAGTAGCATAACATCAGATCACGGACCACTGTCAATCAGATGCTTGCCTTGCCGTCCGTCCATTCATCCATCTATCAATCTATCGATCTATGACTCTCGATATCTAACTCTCTTGCTTGCTATCGCTCCCCCAATGGTCAGTAGCATAGTAGCATAACATCAGATCACGGACCACTGTCAATCAGATGCTTGCCTTGCCGTCCATCCATCCATCCATCTATCTATCTATCTATCTATCTATCTATCTATCTATCTATCTATCTATGACTCTCGATATTTAACTCGCATGCTATCGCTCCCCCAATGGTCAGTAGCATAGTAGCATAACAGCAGGTCACGGACCACTGTCAATCAGATGCTTGCCTTGCCGTCCATCCATCCATCTATCTATCTATCTATATTTCTATGACTCTCGATATCTAACTCACTTGCTTGCTATCGCTCCCCCAATGGTCAGTAGCATTGTAGCATAACAGCAGATCACGGACCACTGTCAATCAGATGCTTGCCTTGCCATCCATCCATCCATCCATCTATCTATCTATCTATGACTCTCGATATCTAACTCTCTTGCTTGCTATCGCTCCCCCAATGGTCAGTAGCATAGTAGCATAACAGCAGATCACGGACCACTGTCAATCAGATGCTTGCCTTGCCGTCCATCCATCCATCCATCTATCTATCTATCTATCTATCTATGACTCTCGATATCGAACTCTCTTGCTTGCTATCGCTCCCCCAATGGTCAGTAGCATAGTAGCATAACAGCAGATCACGGACCACTGTCAATCAGATGCTTGCATTGCCGTCCATCCATCCATCCATCTATCTATCTATCTATCTGTCTATGACTCTCGATATCTAACTCTCTTGCATGCTATCGCTCCCCCAATGGTCAGTAGCATAGTAGCATAACAGCAGATCACGGACCACTGTCAATCAGATGCTTGCCTTGCCGTCCATCCATCCATCCATCTATCTATCTATCTATCTATCTATCTATCTATCTATCTATCTATCTATCTATCTATGACTCTCGATATCTAACTCGCTTGCTATCGCTCCCCCAATGGTCAGTAGCATAGTAGCATAACAGCAGATCACGGACCACTGTCAATCAGATGCTTGCCTTGCCGTCCATCCATCCATCTATCTATCTATCTATCTATCTATCCATCCATCTATCTATCTATCTGTCTATGACTCTCGATATCTAACTGTCTTGCTTGCTATCGCTCCCCCAATGGTCAGTAGTATAGTAGCATAACAGCAGATCACGGACCACTGTCAATCAGATGCTTGCCTTGCCGTCCATCCATCCATCCATCTATCTATCTATCTATCTATGAGTCTCGATATCTAACTCTCTTGCTTGCTATCGCTCCCCCAATGGTCAGTAGCATAGTACCATAACAGCAGATCACGGACCACTATCAATCAGATGCTTGCCTTGCCGTCCATCCATCCATCCATCTATCTATCTATCTATCTATCTATCTATCTATCTATCTATCTATGACTCTCGATATCTAACTCTCTTGCTTCCTATCGCTCCCCCAATGGTCAGTAGCATTGTAGTATAACAGCAGATCACGGACCACTGTCAATCAGATGCTTGCCTTGCCGTCCATCCATCCATCCATCTATATATCTATCTATGACTCTCGATATCTAACTCTCTTGCTTGCTATCGCTCCCCCAATGGTCAGTAGCATAGTAGCATAACATCAGATCACGGACCACTGTCAATCAGATGCTTGCCTTGCCTTGCCGTCCGTCCATTCATCCATCTATCAATCTATCGATCTATGACTCTCGATATCTAACTCTCTTGCATGCTATCGCTCCCCCAATGGTCAGTAGCATAGTAGCATAACATCAGATCACGGACCACTGTCAATCAGATGCTTGCCTTGCCGTCCATCCATCTATCTATCTATCTATCTATCTATCTATCTATCTATCTATCTATCTATCTATCTATCTATCTATCTATCTATCTATGACTCTCGATATCTAACTCTCTTGCTTGCTATCGCTCCCCCAATGGTCAGTAGCATTGTAGCATAACAGCAGATCACGGACAACTGTCAATCAGGTGCTTGCCTTGCCGTCCATCCATCCATCCATCTATCTATCTATCTATCTATGACTCTCGATATCTAACTCTCTTGCTTGCTATCGCTCCCCCAATGGTCAGTAGCATTGTAGCATAACAGCAGATCACGGACCACTGTCAATCAGGTGCTTGCCTTGCCGTCCATCCATCCATCCATCTATCTATCTATCTATCTATCTATGACTCTCGATATCTAACTCTCTTGCTTGCTATCGCTCCCCCAATGGTCAGTAGCATAGTTGCATAACAGCAGATCACGGACCACTGTCAATCAGATGCTTGCCTTGCCGTCCATCCATCTATCTATCTATCTATCTATCTATCTATGACTCTTGATATCTAACTCTCTTGCTTGGTATCGCTCCCCCAATGGTCAGTAGCATTGTAGCATAACAGCAGATCACGGACCACTGTCAATCAGATGCTTGCCTTGCCGTCCATCCATCCATCTATCTAGCTATCTATCTATCTTTGACTCTTGATATCTATCTCTCTTGCTTGGTATCGCTCCCCAAATGGTCAGTAGCATAGTAGCATAACAGCAGATCACGGACCACTGTCAATCAGGTGCTTGCCTTGCCGTCCATCCATCCATCTATCTATCTATCTATCTATGACTCTCGATATCTAACTCTCTTGCTTGCTATCGCTCCCCCAGTGGTCAGTAGCATTGTAGCATAACAGCAGATCACGGACCACTGTCAATCAGATGCTTGCCTTGCCGTCCATCCATCCATCTATCTATCTATCTATCTATCTATGACTCTCGATATCTAACTCTCTTGCTTGCTATCGCTCCCCCAATGGTCAGTAGCATAGTAGCATAACAGCAGATCACGGACCACTGTCAATCAGATGCTTGCCTTGCCGTCCATCCATCCATCTATCTATCTATCTATCTATCTATCCATCCATCTATCTATCTATCTGTCTATGACTCTCGATATCTAACTGTCTTGCTTGCTATCGCTCCCCCAATGGTCAGTAGTATAGTAGCATAACAGCAGATCACGGACCACTGTCAATCAGATGCTTGCCTTGCCGTCCATCCATCCATCCATCTATCTATCTATCTATCTATGAGTCTCGATATCTAACTCTCTTGCTTGCTATCGCTCCCCCAATGGTCAGTAGCATAGTACCATAACAGCAGATCACGGACCACTATCAATCAGATGCTTGCCTTGCCGTCCATCCATCCATCCATCTATCTATCTATCTATCTATCTATCTATCTATCTATCTATCTATCTATCTATCTATCTATGACTCTCGATATCTAACTCTCTTGCTTCCTATCGCTCCCCCAATGGTCAGTAGCATTGTAGTATAACAGCAGATCACGGACCACTGTCAATCAGATGCTTGCCTTGCCGTCCATCCATCCATCCATCTATATATCTATCTATGACTCTCGATATCTAACTCTCTTGCTTGCTATCGCTCCCCCAATGGTCAGTAGCATAGTAGCATAACATCAGATCACGGACCACTGTCAATCAGATGCTTGCCTTGCCTTGCCGTCCGTCCATTCATCCATCTATCAATCTATCGATCTATGACTCTCGATATCTAACTCTCTTGCATGCTATCGCTCCCCCAATGGTCAGTAGCATAGTAGCATAACATCAGATCACGGACCACTGTCAATCAGATGCTTGCCTTGCCGTCCATCCATCCATCCATCTATCTATCTATCTATCTATCTATCTATCTATCTATCTATCTATCTATCTATCTATGACTCTCGATATTTAACTCGCTTGCTATCGCTCCCCCAATGGTCAGTAGCATAGTAGCATAACAGCAGGTCACGGACCACTGTCAATCAGATGCTTGCCTTGCCGTCCATCCATCCATCTATCTATCTATCTATCTATGACTCTTGATATCTAACTCTCTTGCTTGGTATCGCTCCCCCAATGGTCAGTAGCATTGTAGCATAACAGCAGATCACGGACCACTGTCAATCAGATGCTTGCCTTGCCGTCCATCCATCCATCTATCTATCTATCTATCTATCTATCTATCTATCTATCTATCTATCTATCTATCTATCTATCTATCTATCTATCTATGACTCTCGATATCTAACTCTCTTGCTTGCTATCGCTCCCCCAATGGTCAGTAGCATTGTAGCATAACAGCAGATCACGGACAACTGTCAATCAGGTGCTTGCCTTGCCGTCCATCCATCCATCCATCTATCTATCTATCTATCTATGACTCTCGATATCTAACTCTCTTGCTTGCTATCGCTCCCCCAATGGTCAGTAGCATTGTAGCATAACAGCAGATCACGGACCACTGTCAATCAGGTGCTTGCCTTGCCGTCCATCCATCCATCCATCTATCTATCTATCTATCTATCTATGACTCTCGATATCTAACTCTCTTGCTTGCTATCGCTCCCCCAATGGTCAGTAGCATAGTTGCATAACAGCAGATCACGGACCACTGTCAATCAGATGCTTGCCTTGCCGTCCATCCATCTATCTATCTATCTATCTATCTATGACTCTTGATATCTATCTCTCTTGCTTGGTATCGCTCCCCAAATGGTCAGTAGCATAGTAGCATAACAGCAGATCACGGACCACTGTCAATCAGGTGCTTGCCTTGCCGTCCATCCATCCATCTATCTATCTATCTATCTATGACTCTCGATATCTAACTCTCTTGCTTGCTATCGCTCCCCCAGTGGTCAGTAGCATTGTAGCATAACAGCAGATCACGGACCACTGTCAATCAGATGCTTGCCTTGCCGTCCATCCATCCATCTATCTATCTATCTATCTATCTATGACTCTCGATATCTAACTCTCTTGCTTGCTATCGCTCCCCCAATGGTCAGTAGCATAGTAGCATAACAGCAGATCACGGACCACTGTCAATCAGATGCTTGCCTTGCCGTCCATCCATCCATCTATCTATCTATATATCTATGACTCTCGATATCTAACTCTCTTGCTTGGTATCGCTCCCCCAATGGTCAGTAGCATAGTAGCATAACAGCAGATCACGGACCACTGTCAATCAGGTGCTTGCCTTGCCGTCCATCCATCCATCTATCTATCTATCTATCTATCTATCTATCTATCTATCTATCTATCTATCTATCTATCTATCTATGACTCTCGATATCTAACTCTCTTGCTTGCTATCGCTCCCCCAATGGTCAGTAGCATAGTAGCATAACAGCAGATCACGGACCACTGTCTATCAGATACTTGCCTTGCCGTCCATCCATCCATCAATCTAGCTATCTATCTATCTATGACACTTGATATCTAACTCTCTTGCTTGGTATCGCTCCCCCAATGGTCAGTAGCATAGTAGCATAACAGCAGATCACGGACCACTGTCAATCAGGTGCTTGCCTTGCCGTCCATCCATCCATCTATCTATCTATCTATCTATCTATCTATCTATCTATCTATCTATCAATCTATCGATCTATGACTCTCGATATCTAACTCTCTTGCTTGCTATCGCTCCCCCAATGGTCAGTAGCATAGTAGCATAACATCAGATCACGGACCACTGTCAATCAGATGCTTGCCTTGCCGTCCATCCATCCATCCATCTATCTATCTATCTATCTATCTATCTATCTATCTATCTATCTATCTATGACTCTCGATATTTAACTCGCATGCTATCGCTCCCCCAATGGTCAGTAGCATAGTAGCATAACAGCAGGTCACGGACCACTGTCAATCAGATGCTTGCCTTGCCGTCCATCCATCCATCTATCTATCTATCTATATTTCTATGACTCTCGATATCTAACTCACTTGCTTGCTATCGCTCCCCCAATGGTCAGTAGCATTGTAGCATAACAGCAGATCACGGACCACTGTCAATCAGATGCTTGCCTTGCCATCCATCCATCCATCCATCTATCTATCTATCTATGACTCTCGATATCTAACTCTCTTGCTTGCTATCGCTCCCCCAATGGTCAGCAGCATTGTAGCATAACAGCAGATCACGGACCACTGTCAATCAGATGCTTGCCTTGCCGTCCATCCATCCATCCATCTATCTATCTATCTATCTATCTATGACTCTCGATATCGAACTCTCTTGCTTGCTATCGCTCCCCCAATGGTCAGTAGCATAGTAGCATAACAGCAGATCACGGACCACTGTCAATCAGATGCTTGCATTGCCGTCCATCCATCCATCCATCTATCTATCTATCTATCTGTCTATGACTCTCGATATCTAACTCTCTTGCATGCTATCGCTCCCCCAATGGTCAGTAGCATAGTAGCATAACAGCAGATCACGGACCACTGTCAATCAGATGCTTGCCTTGCCGTCCATCCATCCATCCATCTATCTATCTATCTATCTATCTATCTATCTATCTATCTATCTATCTATCTATCTATGACTCTCGATATCTAACTCGCTTGCTATCGCTCCCCCAATGGTCAGTAGCATAGTAGCATAACAGCAGATCACGGACCACTGTCAATCAGATGCTTGCCTTGCCGTCCATCCATCCATCTATCTATCTATCTATCTATCTATCCATCCATCTATCTATCTATCTGTCTATGACTCTCGATATCTAACTGTCTTGCTTGCTATCGCTCCCCCAATGGTCAGTAGTATAGTAGCATAACAGCAGATCACGGACCACTGTCAATCAGATGCTTGCCTTGCCGTCCATCCATCCATCCATCTATCTATCTATCTATCTATGAGTCTCGATATCTAACTCTCTTGCTTGCTATCGCTCCCCCAATGGTCAGTAGCATAGTACCATAACAGCAGATCACGGACCACTATCAATCAGATGCTTGCCTTGCCGTCCATCCATCCATCCATCTATCTATCTATCTATCTATCTATCTATCTATCTATCTATCTATCTATCTATCTATCTATCTATCTATGACTCTCGATATCTAACTCTCTTGCTTCCTATCGCTCCCCCAATGGTCAGTAGCATTGTAGTATAACAGCAGATCACGGACCACTGTCAATCAGATGCTTGCCTTGCCGTCCATCCATCCATCCATCTATATATCTATCTATGACTCTCGATATCTAACTCTCTTGCTTGCTATCGCTCCCCCAATGGTCAGTAGCATAGTAGCATAACATCAGATCACGGACCACTGTCAATCAGATGCTTGCCTTGCCGTCCGTCCATTCATCCATCTATCAATCTATCGATCTATGACTCTCGATATCTAACTCTCTTGCATGCTATCGCTCCCCCAATGGTCAGTAGCATAGTAGCATAACATCAGATCACGGACCACTGTCAATCAGATGCTTGCCTTGCCGTCCATCCATCCATCCATCTATCTATCTATCTATCTATCTATCTATCTATCTATCTATCTATCTATGACTCTCGATATTTAACTCGCTTGCTATCGCTCCCCCAATGGTCAGTAGCATAGTAGCATAACAGCAGGTCACGGACCACTGTCAATCAGATGCTTGCCTTGCCGTCCATCCATCCATCTATCTATCTATCTATCTATCTATGACTCTTGATATCTAACTCTCTTGCTTGGTATCGCTCCCCCAATGGTCAGTAGCATTGTAGCATAACAGCAGATCACGGACCACTGTCAATCAGATGCTTGCCTTGCCGTCCATCCATCCATCTATCTATCTATCTATCTATCTATCTATCTATCTATCTATCTATCTATCTATCTATCTATGACTCTCGATATCTAACTCTCTTGCTTGCTATCGCTCCCCCAATGGTCAGTAGCATTGTAGCATAACAGCAGATCACGGACAACTGTCAATCAGGTGCTTGCCTTGCCGTCCATCCATCCATCCATCTATCTATCTATCTATCTATGACTCTCGATATCTAACTCTCTTGCTTGCTATCACTCCCCCAATGGTCAGTAGCATTGTAGCATAACAGCAGATCACGGACCACTGTCAATCAGGTGCTTGCCTTGCCGTCCATCCATCCATCCATCTATCTATCTATCTATCTATCTATGACTCTCGATATCTAACTCTCTTGCTTGCTATCGCTCCCCCAATGGTCAGTAGCATAGTTGCATAACAGCAGATCACGGACCACTGTCAATCAGATGCTTGCCTTGCCGTCCATCCATCTATCTATCTATCTATCTATCTATGACTCTTGATATCTAACTCTCTTGCTTGGTATCGCTCCCCCAATGGTCAGTAGCATTGTAGCATAACAGCAGATCACGGACCACTGTCAATCAGATGCTTGCCTTGCCGTCCATCCATCCATCTATCTAGCTATCTATCTATCTTTGACTCTTGATATCTATCTCTCTTGCTTGGTATCGCTCCCCAAATGGTCAGTAGCATAGTAGCATAACAGCAGATCACGGACCACTGTCAATCAGGTGCTTGCCTTGCCGTCCATCCATCCATCTATCTATCTATCTATCTATGACTCTCGATATCTAACTCTCTTGCTTGCTATCGCTCCCCCAATGGTCAGTAGCATTGTAGCATAACAGCAGATCACGGACCACTGTCAATCAGGTGCTTGCCTTGCCGTCCATCCATCCATCCATCTATCTATCTATCTATCTATGACTCTCGATATCTAACTCTCTTGCTTGCTATCGCTCCCCCAATGGTCAGTAGCATAGTAGCATAACAGCAGATCACGGACCACTGTCAATCAGATGCTTGCCTTGCCGTCCTTCCATCCATCTATCTATCTATATATCTATGACTCTCGATATCTAACTCTCTTGCTTGGTATCGCTCCCCCAATGGTCAGTAGCATAGTAGCATAACAGCAGATCACGGACCACTGTCAATCAGGTGCTTGCCTTGCCGTCCATCCATCCATCTATCTATCTGTCTATCTATCTATCTATCTATCTATCTATCTATCTATCTATCTATCTATCTATCTATGACTCTCGATATCTAACTCTCTTGCTTGCTATCGCTCCCCCAATGGTCAGTAGCATAGTAGCATAACAGCAGATCACGGACCACTGTCTATCAGATACTTGCCTTGCCGTCCATCCATCCATCCATCTATCTATCTATCTATGACTCTTGATATCTAACTCTCTTGCTTGGTATCGCTCCCCCAATGGTCAGTAGCATTGTAGCATAACAGCAGATCACGGACCACTGTCAATCAGATGCTTGCCTTGCCGTCCATCCATCCATCAATCTAGCTATCTATCTATCTATGACACTTGATATCTAACTCTCTTGCTTGGTATCGCTCCCCCAATGGTCAGTAGCATAGTAGCATAACAGCAGATCACGGACCACTGTCAATCAGGTGCTTGCCTTGCCGTCCATCCATCCATCTATCTATCTATCTATCTATCTATCTATCTATCTATCTATCTATCTATCTATCTATGACTCTCGATATCTAACTCTCTTGCTTGCTATCGCTCCCCCAATGGTCAGTAGCATAGTAGCATAACAGCAGATCACGGACCACTGTCTATCAGATACTTGCCTTGCCGTCCATCCATCCATCCATCTATCTATCTATGTATCTATGTCTCTCGATATCTAACTCTCTTGCTTGCTATCGCTCCCCCAATGGTCAGTAGCATAGTAGCATAACAGCAGATCACGGACCACTGTCAATCAGATGCTTGCCTTGCCGTCCATCCATCCATCTATCTATCTATCTATCTATCTATCTATCTATCTATCTATCTTTGACTCTTGATATCTAACTCTCTTGCTTGGTATCACTCCCCCAATGGTCAGTAGCATAGTAGCATAACAGCAGATCACGGACCACTGTCAATCAGGTGCTTGCCTTACCGTCCATCCATCCATCTATCTATCTATCTATCTATCTATGACTCTTGATATCTAACTCTCTTGCTTGGTATCGCTCCCCCAATGGTCAGTAGCATTGTAGCATAACAGCAGATCACGGACCACTGTCAATCAGATGCTTGCCTTGCCGTCCATCCATCCATCTATCTATCTATCTATCTATCTATCTATGACTCTTGATATCTAACTCTCTTGCTTGGTATCGCTCCCCCAATGGTCAGTAGCATAGTAGCATAACAGCAGATCACGGACCACTGTCAATCAGGTGCTTGCCTTGCCGTCCATCCATCCATCCATCTATCTATCTATCTATCTATCTATCTATCTATCTATGATTCTCGATATCTAACTCTCTTGCTTGCTATCGCTCCCCCAATGGTCAGTAGCATAGTAGCATAACAGCAGATCACGGACCACTGTCAATCAGATGCTTGCCTTGCCGTCCATCCATCCATCTATCTATCTATCTATCTATGACTCTTGATATCTAATTCTCTTGCTTGGTATCGCTCCCCCAATGGTCAGTAGCATTGTAGCATAACAGCAGATCACGGACCACTGTCAATCAGATGCTTGCCTTGCCGTCCATCCATCCATCTATCTAGCTATCTATCTATCTATCTATGACTCTTGATATCTAACTCTCTTGCTTGGTATCGCTCCCCCAATGGTCAGTAGCATAGTAGCATAACAGCAGATCACGGACCACTGTCAATCAGGTGCTTGCCTTGCCGTCCATCCATCCATCCATCTATCTATCTATCTGTCTATCTATCTATCTATCTATCTATCTATCTATCTATCTATCTATGACTCTCGATATCTAACTCTCTTGCTTGCTATCGCTCCCCCAATGGTCAGTAGCATAGTAGCATAACAGCAGATCACGGACCACTGTCAATCAGATGCTTGCCTTGCCGTCCATCCATCCATCTATCTATATATCTATCTATCTTTGACTCTTGATATCTAACTCTCTTGCTTGGTATCGCTCCCCCAATGGTCAGTAGCATAGTAGCATAACAGCAGATCACGGACCACTGTCAATCAGGTGCTTGCCTTGCCGTCCATCCATCCATCTATCTATCTATCTATCTATGACTCCTTATATCTAACTCTCTTGCTTGGTATCGCTCCCCCAATGGTCAGTAGCATTGTAGCATAACAGCAGATC
>NC_089851.1:53470311-53475311 GCF_036373705.1 Amia ocellicauda | reverse complement strand
TTGCCGTCTATCCATCCATCCATCTATCTATCTATCTATCTATCTATCATTCTATGACTCTCGATATCTAACTCTCTTGCTTGCTATCGCTCCCCCAATGGTCAGTAGCATTGTAGCATAACAGCAGATCACGGACAACTGTCAATCAGGTGCTTGCCTTGCCGTCCATCCATCCATCCATCTATCTATCTATCTATCAATGACTCTCGATATCTAACTCTCTTGCTTGCTATCGCTCCCCCAATGGTCAGTAGCATAGTAGCATAACAGCAGATCACGGACCACTGTCAATCAGATGCTTGCCTTGCCGTCCATCCATCCATCTATCTATCTATCTATATATCTACGACTCTCGATATCTAACTCTCTTGCTTGCTATCGCTCCCCCAATGGTCAGTAGCATAGTAGCATAACAGCAGATCACGGACCACTGTCAATCAGGTGCTTGCCTTGCCGTCCATCCATCCATCCATCTATCTATCTATCTATCTATCTATGACTCTCGATATCTAACTCTCTTGCTTGCTATCGCTCCCCCAATGGTCAGTAGCATAGTAGCATAACAGCAGATCACGGACCACTGTCAATCAGATGCTTGCCTTGCCGTCCATCCATCCATCTATCTAGCTATCTATCTATCTATGACTCTTGATATCTAACTCTCTTGCTTGGTATCGCTCCCCCAATGGTCAGTAGCATAGTAGCATAACAGCAGATCACAGACCACTGTCAATCAGGTGCTTGCCTTGCCGTCCATCCATCCATCCATCTATCTATCTATCTATCTATGACTCTCGATATCTAACTCTCTTGCTTGCTATCGCTCCCCCAATGGTCAGTAGCATAGTAGCATAACAGCAGATCACGGACCACTGTCAATCAGATGCTTGCCTTGCAGTCCATCCATCCATCTATCTATCTATCTATCTATCTATGACTCTTGATATCTAACTCTCTTGCTTGGTATCGCTCCCCCAATGGTCAGTAGCATTGTAGCATAACAGCAGATCACGGACCACTGTCAATCAGATGCTTGCCTTGCCGTCCATCCATCCATCTATCTATCTATCTATCTATCTATCTATCTATCTATGACTCTTGATATCTAACTCTCTTGCTTGGTATCGCTCCCCCAATGGTCAGTAGCATAGTAGCATAACAGCAGATCACGGACCACTGTCAATCAGGTGCTTGCCTTGCCGTCCATCCATCCATCTATCTAGCTATCTATCTATCTATGACTCTTGATATCTAACTCTCTTGCTTGGTATCGCTCCCCCAATGGTCAGTAGCATAGTAGCATAACAGCAGATCACGGACCACTGTCAATCAGGTGCTTGCCTTGCCGTTCATCCATCCATCTATCTATCTATCTATCTATCTATCTATCTATCTATCTATCTATCTATGACTCTCGATATCTAACTCTCTTGCTTGGTATCGCTCCCCCAATGGTCAGTAGCATAGTAGCATAACAGCAGATCACGGACCACTGTCAATCAGGTGCTTGCCTTGCCGTCCATCCATCCATCTATCTATCTATCTATCTATCTATCTATCTATCTATCTATCTATTTATCTATCTATCTATCTATCTATCTATCTATCTATCTATCTATCTATCTATCCATCCATCTATCTATCTATCTATCTATGACTCTTGATATCTAACTCTCTTGCTTGGTATCGCTCCCCCAATGGTCAGTAGCATTGTAGCATAACAGCAGATCACGGACCACTGTCAATCAGATGCTTGCCTTGCCGTCCATCCATCCATCTATCTAGCTATCTATCTATCTATGACTCTTGATATCTAACTCTCTTGCTTGGTATCGCTCCCCCAATGGTCAGTAGCATAGTAGCATAACAGCAGATCACGGACCACTGTCAATCAGGTGCTTGCCTTGCCGTTCATCCATCCATCTATCTATCTATCTATCTATCTATCTATCTATCTATCTATGACTCTCGATATCTAACTCTCTTGCTTGCTATCGCTCCCCCAATGGTCAGTAGCATTGTAGCATAACAGCAGATCACGGACAACTGTCAATCAGGTGCTTGCCTTGCCGTCCATCCATCCATCCATCTATCTATCTATCTATCTATCTATCTATCTATCTATCTATCTATCTATCTATCAATCTATCTATCTATCTATGACTCTCGATATCTAACTCTCTTGCTTGCTATCGCTCCCCCAATGGTCAGTAGCATTGTAGCATAACAGCAGATCACGGACCACTGTCAATCAGATGCTTGCCTTGCCGTCCATCCATCCATCTATCTATCTATCTATATATCTA
The DNA here is from genome assembly GCF_036373705.1 of Amia ocellicauda. Lineage (NCBI taxonomy): Eukaryota > Metazoa > Chordata > Actinopteri > Amiiformes > Amiidae > Amia > Amia ocellicauda. The sequence goes on along the minus strand of NC_089851.1, from coordinate 53,473,005 downwards.
TGACTCTCGATATCTAACTCTCTTGCTTGCTATCGCTCCCCCAATGGTCAGTAGCATAGTAGCATAACAGCAGATCACAGACCACTGTCAATCAGATACTTGCCTTGCCGTCCATCCATCCATCCATCTATCTATCTATGTATCTATGTCTCTCGATATCTAACTCTCTTGCTTGCTATCGCTCCCCCAATGGTCAGTAACATAGTAGCATAACAGCAGATCACGGACCACTGTCAATCAGATGCTTGCCTTGCGTCCATCCATCCATCTATCTATCTATCTATCTATCTATGACTCTTGATATCTAACTCTCTTGCTTGGTATCGCTCCCCCAATGTTCAGTAGCATTGTAGCATAACAGCAGATCAGGGACCACTGTCAATCAGATGCTTGCCTTGCCGTCCATCCATCCATCTATCTAGCTATCTATCTATCTATGACTCTTGATATCTAACTCTCTTGCTTGGTATCGATCCCCCAATGGTCAGTAGCATAGTAACATAACAGCAGATCACGGACCACTGTCAATCAGGTGCTTGCCTTGCCGTCTATCCATCCATCCATCTATCTATCTATCTATCTATCTATCTATCTATCTATCTATCTATGACTCTCGATATCTAACTCTCTTGCTTGCTATCGCTCCCCCAATGGTTAGTAGCATATTAGCATAACAGCAGATCACGGACCACTGTCAATCAGATGCTTGCCTTGCCGTCCATCCATCCATCTATCTATCTATCTATCTATGACTCTTGAAATCTAACTCTCTTGCTTGGTATCGCTCCCCCAATGGTCAGTAGCATTGTAGCATAACAGCAGATCACGGACCACTGTCAATCAGATGCTTGCCTTGCCGTCCATCCATCCATCTATCTATCTATCTATCTGTCTATGACTCTTGATATCTAACTCTCTTGCTTGGTATCGCTCCCCCAATGGTCAGTAGCATAGTAGCATAACAGCAGATCACGGACCACTGTCAATCAGGTGCTTGCCTTGCCGTCTATCCATCCATCCATCTATCTATCTATCTATCTATCTATCTATCTATCTATCTATCTATCTATCTATCTATGACTCTCAATATCTAACTCTCTTGCTTGCTATCGCTCCCCCAATGGTCAGTAGCATTGTAGCATAACAGCAGATCACGGACAACTGTCAATCAGGTGCTTGCCTTGCCGTCCATCCATCCATCCATCTATCTATCTATCTATCTATGACTCTCGATATCTAACTCTTTTGCTTGCTATCGCTCCCCCAATGGTCAGTAGCATAGTAGCATAACAGCAGATCACGGACCACTGTCAATCAGATGCTTGCCTTGCCGTCCATCCATCCATCTATCTATCTATCTATATATCTACGACTCTCGATATCTAACTCTCTTGCTTGCTATCGCTCCCCCAATGGTCAGTAGCATAACAGCAGATCACGGACCACTGTCAATCAGGTGCTTGCCTTGCCGTCCATCCATCCATCCATCTATCTATCTATCTATCTATCTATCTATCTATTTATCTATCTATCTATTTATCTATCTATCTATCTATCTATCTATCTATCTATCTATCTATCCATCCATCTATCTATCTATCTATCTATGACTCTTGATATCTAACTCTCTTGCTTGGTATCGCTCCCCCAATGGTCAGTAGCATTGTAGCATAACAGCAGATCACGGACCACTGTCAATCAGATGCTTGCCTTGCCGTCCATCCATCCATCTATCTAGCTATCTATCTATCTATGACTCTTGATATCTAACTCTCTTGCTTGGTATCGATCCCCCAATGGTCAGTAGCATAGTAGCATAACAGCAGATCACGGACCACTGTCAATCAGGTGCTTGCCTTGCCGTTCATCCATCCATCTATCTATCTATCTATCTATCTATCTATCTATCTATCTATCTATCTATCTATCTATCTATGACTCTCGATATCTAACTCTCTTGCTTGCTATCGCTCCCCCAATGGTCAGTAGCATTGTAGCATAACAGCAGATCACGGACAACTGTCAATCAGGTGCTTGCCTTGCCGTCCATCCATCCATCCATCCATCTATCTATCTATCTATCTATCTATCTATCTATCTATCTATCTATCAATCTATCTATCTATCTATGACTCTCGATATCTAACTCTCTTGCTTGCTATCGCTCCCCCAATGGTCAGTAGCATTGTAGCATAACAGCAGATCACGGACCACTGTCAATCAGATGCTTGCCTTGCCGTCCATCCATCCATCTATCTATCTATCTATATATCTATGACTCTCGATATCTAACTCTCTTGCTTGCTATCGCTCCCCCAATGGTCAGTAGCATAGTAGCATAACAGCAGATCACGGACCACTGTCAATCAGATACTTGCCTTGCCGTCCATCCATCCATCCATCTATCTATCTATGTATCTATGTGTCTCGATATCTAACTCTCTTGCTTGCTATCGCTCCCCCAATGGTCAGTAACATAGTAGCATAACAGCAGATCACGGACCACTGTCAATCAGATGCTTGCCTTGCCGTCCATCCATCCATCTATCTATCTATCTATCTATCTATGACTCTTGATATCTAACTCTCTTGCTTGGTATCGCTCCCCCAATGTTCAGTAGCATTGTAGCATAACAGCAGATCAGGGACCACTGTCAATCAGGTGCTTGCCTTGCCGTCTATCCATCCATCCAT
>NC_089851.1:53460311-53462811 GCF_036373705.1 Amia ocellicauda | reverse complement strand
ATCTATCTATCTATCTATCTATCTATCTATCTATCTATCTATCTATCTATCTATCTGTGACTCTCGATATCTAACTCTCTTGCTTGCTATCGCTCCCCCAATGGTCAGTAGCATTGTAGCATAACAGCAGATCACGGACAACTGTCAATCAGGTGCTTGCCTTGCCGTCCAACCATCCATCCATCTTTCTATCTATCTATCTATGACTCTCGATATCTAACTCTCTTGCTTGCTATCGCTCACCCAATGGTCAGTAGCATAGTAGCATAACAGCAGATCACGGACCACTGTCAATCAGATGCTTGCCTTGCCGTCCATCCATCCATCTATCTATCTATCTATATATCTATGACTCTCGATATCTAACTCTCTTGCTTGCTATCGCTCCCCCAATGGTCAGTAGCATTGTAGCATAACAGCAGATCATGGACAACTGTCAATCAGGTGCTTGCCTTGCCGTCCATCCATTCATCCATCTATCTATCTATCTATCTATCTATCTATGACTCTCGATATCTAACTCTCTTGCTTGCTATCGCTCCCCCAATGGTCAGTAGCATAGTAGCATAACAGCAGATCATGGACCACTGTCAATCAGATGCTTGCCTTGCCGTCCATCCATCCATCTATCTATCTATCTATATTTCTATGACTCTCGATATCTAACTCTCTTGCTTGCTATCGCTCCCCCAATGGTCAGTAGCATAGTAGCATAACAGCAGATCACGGACCACTGTCAATCAGATGCTTGCCTTGCCGTCCATCCATCCATCTATCTATCTATCTATATATCTATGACTCTCGATATCTAACTCTCTTGCTTGCTATCGCTCCCCCAATGGTCAGTAGCATTGTAGCGTAACAGCAGATCACAGACAACTGTCAATCAGGTGCTTGCCTTGCCGTCCATCCATCCATCCATCTATCTATCTATCTATCTATGACTCTCGATATCTAACTCTCTTGCTTGCTATCGCTCCCCCAATGGTCAGTAGCATAGTAGCATAACAGCAGATCACGGACCACTGTCAATCAGGTGCTTGCCTTGCCGTCCATCCATCCATCCATCTATCTATCTATCTATCTATCTATCTATGACTCTCGATATCTAACTCTCTTGCTTGCTATCGCTCCCCCAATGGTCAGTAGCATTGTAGCATAACAGCAGATCACGGACAACTGTCAATCAGGTGCTTGCCTTGCCGTCCATCCATCCATCCATCTTTCTATCTAGCTATCTATGACTCTCGATATCTAACTCTCTTGCTTGCTATCGCTCCCCCAATGGTCAGTAGCATTGTAGCATAACAGCAGATCACGGACCACTGTCAATCAGATGCTTGCCTTGCCGTCCATCCATCCATCTATCTATCTATCTATATATCTATGACTCTCGATATCTAACTCTCTTGCTTGCTATCGCTCCCCCAATGGTCAGTAGCATAGTAGCATAACAGCAGATCACGGACCACTGTCAATCAGATACTAGCCTTGCCGTCCATCCATCCATCCATCTAGCTATCTATCTATCTATGACTCTTGATATCTAACTCTCTTGCTTGGTATCGCTCCCCCAATGGTCAGTAGCATAGTAGCGTAACAGCAGATCACGGACCACTGTCAATCAGGTGCTTGCCTTGCCGTCCATCCATCCATCCATCTATCTATCTATCTATCTATCTATCTATCTATCTATCTATCTATCTATCTATCTGTGACTCTCGATATCTAACTCTCTTGCTTGCTATCGCTCCCCCAATGGTCAGTAGCATTGTAGCATAACAGCAGATCACGGACAACTGTCAATCAGGTGCTTGCCTTGCAGTCCATCCATCCATCCATCTTTCTATCTATCTATCTATGACTCTCGATATCTAACTCTCTTGCTTGCTATCGCTCCCCCAATGGTCAGTAGCATAGTAGCATAACAGCAGATCACGGACCACTGTCAATCAGATGCTTGCCTTGCCGTCCATCCATCCATCTATCTATCTATCTATATATCTATGACTCTCGATATCTAACTCTCTTGCTTGCTATCGCTCCCCCAATGGTCAGTAGCATTGTAGCGTAACAGCAGATCACAGACAACTGTCAATCAGGTGCTTGCCTTGCCGTCCATCCATCCATCCATCTATCTATCTATCTATCTATGACTCTCGATATCTAACTCTCTTGCTTGCTATCGCTCCCCCAATGGTCAGTAGCATAGTAGCATAACAGCAGATCACGGACCACTGTCAATCAGGTGCTTGCCTTGCCGTCCATCCATCCATCCATCTATCTATCTATCTATCTATCTATCTATCTATCTATCTATCTATCTATCTATCTATCTATCTATCTGTGACTCTCGATATCTAACTCTCTTGCTTGCTATCGCTCCCCCAATGGTCAGTAGCATTGTAGCATAACAGCAGATCACGGACAACTGTCAATCAGGTGCTTGCCTTGCCGTCCAACCATCCATCCATCTTTCTATCTATCTGTCTATGACTCT
>NC_089851.1:53437811-53455311 GCF_036373705.1 Amia ocellicauda | reverse complement strand
TGCCTACACTCAGGCGTAAGGCACAAAACAAAACAAAACAAAACAAAACAAAACAAAACAAAACAAAACAAAACAAAACAAAACAAAACAAAACAAAACAAAACAAAACAAAATCTGGATGCAGGCTGCAACAAAGGAAGCACACAGAGGTGAAAACGTAAGGTTGACGGGAGCAACAAGCTCCCTGTTGCGACTGTCCAGGGGCGGCAATGGGAATTGGACGTTGGCCGTTAGGTGCGGGTAGCGCGTGTCCTTTGGGTTCTGGTTCTTCTTTACAAACCGGCGTCTGTCCAGTTGGCTTTCCGGTTCATTACGTCCTCTGATGGCTTTACGATAAGCATATCTTGCTAAAACTGATGGTCGACAAAACAGAAGCACAAGCTTCGCAAGGAGCAAACAAAGCCCGCCTAAGGCACCGCTGGGATTTGAACCCAGGACCTCCTGTTTACTAGACAGGCGCTTTAACCAACTAAGCCACGGTGCCAAATCTGCCACTGTTGCTGCTGATAGTAGCATAACAGCAGATCACGGACCACTGTCAATCAGGTGCTTGGCTTGCCGTCCATCCATCCATCTATCTAGCTATCTATCTATCTATCTATGACTCTTGATATCTAACTCTCTTGCTTGGTATCGCTTCCCCAATGGTCAGTAGCATAGTAGCATAACAGCAGATCACGGACCACTGTCAATCAGGTGCTTGCCTTGCCGTCCATCCATCCATCCATCTATCTATCTATCTATCTATCTATGACTCTCGATATCTAACTCTCTTGCTTGCTATCGCTCCCCCAATGGTCAGTAGCATAGTAGCATAACAGCAGATCATGGACCACTGTCAATCAGATGCTTGCCTTGCCGTCCATCCATCCATCCATCCATCCATCCATCTATCTAGCTATCTATCTAGCTATGACTCTTGATATCTAACTCTCTTGCTTGGTATCGCTTCCCCAATGGTCAGTAGCATAGTAGCATAACAGCAGATCACGGACCACTGTCAATCAGGTGCTTGCCTTGCCGTCCATCCATCTATCTATCTATCTATCTATCTATCTATCTATGACTCTTGATATCTAACTCTCTTGCTTGGTATCGCTCCCCCAATGGTCAGTAGCATTGTAGCATAACAGCAGATCACGGACCACTGTCAATCAGATGCTTGCCTTGCCGTCCATCCATCCATCCATCTATCTATCTATCTATCAATGACTCTCGATATCTAACTCTCTTGCTTGCTATCGCTCCCCCAATGGTCAGTAGCATAGTAGCATAACAGCAGATCACGGACCACTGTCAATCAGATGCTTGCCTTGCCGTCCATCCATCTATCTATCTATCTATCTATGACTCTTGATATCTAACTCTCTTGCTTGCTATCGCTCCCCCAATGGTCAGTAGCATTGTAGCATAACAGCAGATCACGGACCACTGTCAATCAGATGCTTGCCTTGCCGTCCATCCATCCATCTATCTATCTATCTATGACTCTTGATATCTAACTCTCTTGCTTGCTATCGCTCCCCCAATGGTCAGTAGCATAGTAGCATAACAGCAGATCACGGACCACTGTCAATCAGGTGCTTGCCTTGCCGTCCATCCATCCATCCATCTATCTATCTATCTATCTATCTATCTATGACTCTCGATATCTAACTCTCTTGCTTGCTATCGCTCCCCCAATGGTCAGTAGCATAGTAGCATAACAGCAGATCATGGACCACTGTCAATCAGATGCTTGCCTTGCCGTCCATCCATCCATCCATCCATCCATCCATCTATCTAGCTATCTATCTAGCTATGACTCTTGATATCTAACTCTCTTGCTTGGTATCGCTTCCCCAATGGTCAGTAGCATAGTAGCATAACAGCAGATCACGGACCACTGTCAATCAGGTGCTTGCCTTGCCGTCCATCCATCCATCTATCTATCTATCTATCTATCTATCTATGACTCTTGATATCTAACTCTCTTGCTTGGTATCGCTCCCCCAATGGTCAGTAGCATTGTAGCATAACAGCAGATCACGGACCACTGTCAATCAGATGCTTGCCTTGCCGTCCATCCATCCATCCATCTATCTATCTATCTATCAATGACTCTCGATATCTAACTCTCTTGCTTGCTATCGCTCCCCCAATGGTCAGTAGCATAGTAGCATAACAGCAGATCACGGACCACTGTCAATCAGATGCTTGCCTTGCCGTCCATCCATCTATCTATCTATCTATCTATGACTCTTGATATCTAACTCTCTTGCTTGCTATCGCTCCCCCAATGGTCAGTAGCATTGTAGCATAACAGCAGATCACGGACCACTGTCAATCAGATGCTTGCCTTGCCGTCCATCCATCCATCTATCTATCTATCTATGACTCTTGATATCTAACTCTCTTGCTTGCTATCGCTCCCCCAATGGTCAGTAGCATAGTAGCATAACAGCAGATCACGGACCACTATCAATCAGGTGCTTGCCTTGCCGTCCATCCATCCATCTATCTATCTATCTATCTATGACTCTTGATATCTAACTCTCTTGCTTGCTATCGCTCCCCCAATGGTCAGTAGCATAGTAGCATAACAGCAGATCACGGACCACTGTCAATCAGATGCTTGCCTTGCCGTCCATCCATCTATCTATCTTTCTATCTATGACTCTTGATATCTAACTCTCTTGCTTGCTATCGCTCCCCCAATGGTCACGTATGTTGCATTCAACGACAAAGAAAATCGTGTGCTGGAAATGATTTCTGGCAACTGTGAAGGAACTGCACGACTGCAGCAACCACAACACCTCTGTCTGTCTCTGTGGCGCAATCGGTCAGCGTGTTTGGCTGTTAACTGAAAGGATGGTGGTTCGAATCCACCCAGGGACGGCCCACTTTTCCCCCCGCCCCTTGTTATTGTTTCTACTTCTGGCGGTCAGCTTGCCAGACTGCGGCTACAGTAACCTTAAGCTGCTTGCTGCGGACGGCCATCTTGCAAAAATGTATTGAGCGTTTAGAAACTTCCTTTCCATTGCCTAGGCCAACATAAACCAAAGCACTGCTGGGAGTCGAACCCAGGGTTTCCTGTTTACAAGACAGGCGCTTTGACCAACTAAGCCACGGTGCCAGGACTCTCCCATTCCCCAGTGCCTACACTCAGGCGTAAGGAACAAAACAAAACAAAACAAAACAAAACAAAACAAAACAAAACAAAACAAAACAAAACAAAACAAAACAAAACAAAACAAAACAAAACAAAACAAAATCTGGATGCAGGCTGCAACAAAGGAAGCACACATAGGTGAAAACGTAAGGTTGACGGGAGTAACAAGCTCCCTGTTGCGACTGTCCAGGGGCGGCAATGGGAATTGGACGTTGGCCGTTAGGTGCGGGTAGCGCGTGTCCTTTGGGTTCTGGTTCTTCTTTACAAACCGGCGTCTGTCCAGTTGGCTTTCCGGTTCATTACGTCCTCTGATGGCTTTACGATAAGCCTATCTTGCTAAAACTGATGGTCGACAAAACAGAAGCACAAGCTTCGCAAGGAGCAAACAAAGCCCGCCTAAGGCACCGCTGGGATTTGAACCCAGGACCTCCTGTTTACTAGACAGGCACTTTAACCAACTAAGCCACGGTGCCAAATCTGCCACTGTTGCTGCTGATAGTAGCATAACAGCAGATCACGGACCACTGTCAATCAGGTGCTTGGCTTGCCGTCCATCCATCCATCTATCTAGCTATCTATCTATCTATGACTCTTGATATCTAACTCTCTTGCTTGGTATCGCTTCCCCAATGGTCAGTAGCATAGTAGCATAACAGCAGATCACGGACCACTGTCAATCAGGTGCTTGCCTTGCCGTCCATCCATCCATCCATCCATCTATCTATCTATCTATCTATGACTCTCGATATCTAACTCTCTTGCTTGCTATCGCTCCCCCAATGGTCAGTAGCATAGTAGCATAACAGCAGATCATGGACCACTGTCAATCAGATGCTTGCCTTGCCGTCCATCCATCCATCCATCCATCCATCTATCTAGCTATCTATCTAGCTATGACTCTTGATATCTAACTCTCTTGCTTGGTATCGCTTCCCCAATGGTCAGTAGCATAGTAGCATAACAGCAGATCACGGACCACTGTCAATCAGGTGCTTGCCTTGCCGTCCATCCATCCATCCATCCATCCATCTATCTATCTATCTATCTATGACTCTCGATATCTAACTCTCTTGCTTGCTATCGCTCCCCCAATGGTCAGTAGCATAGTAGCATAACAGCAGATCATGGACCACTGTCAATCAGATGCTTGCCTTGCCGTCCATCCATCCATCTATCTATCTATCTATATATCTATGACTCTCGATATCTAACTCTCTTGCTTGCTATCGCTCCCCCAATGGTCAGTAGCATAGTAGCATAACAGCAGATCACGGACCACTGTCAATCAGATACTTGCCTTGCCGTCCATCCATCCATCCATCTATCTATCTATCTATGTATCTATGTCTCTCGATATCTAACTCTCTTGCTTGCTATCACTCCCCCAATGGTCAGTAGCATAGTAGCATAACAGCAGATCACGGACCACTGTCAATCAGATGCTTGCCTTGCCGTCCATCCATCCATCTATCTATCTATCTATCTATCTTTGACTCTTGATATCTAACTCTCTTGCTTGGTATCGCTCCCCCAATGGTCAGTAGCATTGTAGCATAACAGCAGATCACGGACCACTGTCAATCAGATGCTTGCCTTGCCGTCCATCCATCCATCTATCTATCTATCTATCTATGACTCTTGATATCTAACTCTCTTGCTTGGTATCGCTCCCCCAATGGTCAGTAGCATTGTAGCATAACAGCAGATCACGGACCACTGTCAATCAGATGCTTGCCTTGCCGTCCATCCATCCATCTATCTATCTATCTATAACTCTTGATATCTAACTCTCCTGCTTGCTATTGCTCCCCCAATGGTCAGTAGCATAGTAGCATAACAGCAGATCACGGACCACTGTCAATCAGGTGCTTGCCTTGCCGTCCATCCATCCATCCATCTATCTAGCTATCTATCTATCTATGACTCTTGATATCTAACTCTCTTGCTTGGTATCGCTCCCCCAATGGTCAGTAGCATAGTAGCATAACAGCAGATCACGGACCACTGTCAATCAGATGCTTGCCTTGCCGTCCATCCATCCATCCATCTATCTAGCTATCTATCTATCTATGACTCTTGATATCTAACTCTCTTGCTTGGTATCGCTCCCCCAATGGTCAGTAGCATAGTAGCATAACAGCAGATCACGGACCACTGTCAATCAGATGCTTGCCTTGCCGTCCATCCATCCATCCATCCATCTATCTATCTATGTATCTATGTCTCTTGATATCTAACTCTCTTGCTTGCTATCGCTCCCCCAATGGTCAGTAGCATAGTAGCATAACAGCAGATCAAGGACCACTGTCAATCAGATGCTTGCCTTGCCGTCCATCCATCCATCCATCTATCTAGCTATCTATCTATCTATGACTCTTGATATCTAACTCTCTTGCTTGGTATCGCTCCCCCAATGGTCAGTAGCATAGTAGCATAACAGCAGATCACGGACCACTGTCAATCAGGTGCTTGCCTTGCCGTCCATCCATCCATCTATCTATCTATCTATCTATGACTCTTGATATCTAACTCTCTTGCTTGGTATCGCTCCCCCAATGGTCAGTAGCATTGTAGCATAACAGCAGATCACGGACCACTGTCAATCAGATGCTTGCCTTGCCGTCCATCCATCCATCTATCTAGCTATCTATCTATCTATGACTCTTGATATCTAACTCAATTGCTTGGTATCGCTCCCCCAATGGTCAGTAGCATTGTAGCATAACAGCAGATCACGGACTACTGTCAATCAGATGCTTGCCTTGCCGTCCATCCATCCATCCATCTATCTATCTATCTATCTATGACTCTTGATATTTAACTCTCTTGCTTGCTATCGCTCCCCCAATGGTCAGTAGCATTGTAGCATAACAGCAGATCACGGACCACTGTCAATCAGATGCTTGCCTTGCCGTCCATCCATCCATCTATCTATCTATCTATGACTCTTGATATCTAACTCTCTTGCTTGCTATTGCTCCCCCAACGGTCAGTAGCATAGTAGCATAACAGCAGATCACGGACCACTGTCAATCAGATGCTTGCCTTGCCGTCCATCCATCCATCTATCTATGTATCTATGTCTCTTGATATCTAACTCTCTTGCTTGCTATCGCTCCCCCAATGGTCAGTAGCATTGTAGCATAACAGCAGATCACGGACCACTGTCAATCAGATGCTTGCCTTGCCGTCCATCCATCCAACTATCTAGCTATCTATCTATCTATGACTCTTGATATCTAACTCAATTGCTTGGTATCGCTCCCCCAATGGTCAGTAGCATTGTAGCATAACAGCAGATCACGGACTACTGTCAATCAGATGCTTGCCTTGCCGTCCATCCATCCATCCATCTATCTATCTATCTATCTATGACTCTTGATATTTAACTCTCTTGCTTGCTATCGCTCCCCCAATGGTCAGTAGCATTGTAGCATAACAGCAGATCACGGACCACTGTCAATCAGATGCTTGCCTTGCCGTCCATCCATCCATCTATCTATCTATCTATGACTCTTGATATCTAACTCTCTTGCTTGCTATTGCTCCCCCAACGGTCAGTAGCATAGTAGCATAACAGCAGATCACGGACCACTGTCAATCAGATGCTTGCCTTGCCGTCCATCCATCCATCTATCTATGTATCTATGTCTCTTGATATCTAACTCTCTTGCTTGCTATCGCTCCCCCAATGGTCAGTAGCATAGTAGCATAACAGCAGATCACGGACCACTGTCAATCAGATGCTTGCCTTGCCGTCCATCCATCTATCTATCTATCTATCTATCTATCTATCTATCTATCTATCTATCTATCTATCTATCTATGACTCTTGATATCTAACTCTCTTGCTTGGTATCGCTCCCCCAATGGTCAGTAGCATAGTAGCATAACAGCAGATCACGGACCACTGTCAATCAGATGCTTGCCTTGCCGTCCATCCATCCATCTATCTATCTATCTATCTATGACTCTTGATATCTAACTCTCTTGCTTGGTATCGCTCCCCCAATGGTCAGTAGCATTGTAGCATAACAGCAGATCACGGACCACTGTCAATCAGATGCTTGCCTTGCCGTCCTTCCATCCATCTATCTATCTATCTATAACTCTTGATATCTAACTCTCCTGCTTGCTATTGCTCCCCCAATGGTCAGTAGCATAGTAGCATAACAGCAGATCACGGACCACTGTCAATCAGATGCTTGCCTTGCCGTCCATCCATCCATCCATCTATCTAGCTATCTATCTATCTATGACTCTTGATATCTAACTCTCTTGCTTGGTATCGCTCCCCCAATGGTCAGTAGCATAGTAGCATAACAGCAGATCACGGACCACTGTCAATCAGGTGCTTGCCTTGCCGTCCATCCATCCATCTATCTATCTATCTATGACTCTTGATATCTAACTCTCTTGCTTGCTATTGCTCCCCCAATGGTCAGTAGCATAGTAGCATAACAGCAGATCACGGACCACTGTCAATCAGATGCTTGCCTTGCCGTCCATCCATCCATCCATCCATCTATCTATCTATGTATCTATGTCTCTTGATATCTAACTCTCTTGCTTGCTATCGCTCCCCCAATGGTCAGTAGCATAGTAGCATAACAGCAGATCAAGGACCACTGTCAATCAGATGCTTGCCTTGCCGTCCATCCATCCATCCATCTATCTAGCTATCTATCTATCTATGACTCTTGATATCTAACTCTCTTGCTTGGTATCGCTCCCCCAATGGTCAGTAGCATAGTAGCATAACAGCAGATCACGGACCACTGTCAATCAGGTGCTTGCCTTGCCGTCCATCCATCCATCTATCTATCTATCTATCTATGACTCTTGATATCTAACTCTCTTGCTTGGTATCGCTCCCCCAATGGTCAGTAGCATTGTAGCATAACAGCAGATCACGGACCACTGTCAATCAGATGCTTGCCTTGCCGTCCATCCATCCATTTATCTAGCTATCTATCTATCTATGACTCTTGATATCTAACTCAATTGCTTGGTATCGCTCCCCCAATGGTCAGTAGCATTGTAGCATAACAGCAGATCACGGACTACTGTCAATCAGATGCTTGCCTTGCCGTCCATCCATCCATCCATCTATCTATCTATCTATCTATGACTCTTGATATTTAACTCTCTTGCTTGCTATCGCTCCCCCAATGGTCAGTAGCATTGTAGCATAACAGCAGATCACGGACCACTGTCAATCAGATGCTTGCCTTGCCGTCCATCCATCCATCTATCTATCTATCTATGACTCTTGATATCTAACTCTCTTGCTTGCTATTGCTCCCCCAACGGTCAGTAGCATAGTAGCATAACAGCAGATCACGGACCACTGTCAATCAGATGCTTGCCTTGCCGTCCATCCATCCATCTATCTATGTATCTATGTCTCTTGATATCTAACTCTCTTGCTTGCTATCGCTCCCCCAATGGTCAGTAGCATAGTAGCATAACAGCAGATCACGGACCACTGTCAATCAGATGCTTGCCTTGCCGTCCATCCATCTATCTATCTATCTATCTATCTATCTATCTATCTATCTATCTATGACTCTTGATATCTAACTCTCTTGCTTGGTATCGCTCCCCCAATGGTCAGTAGCATAGTAGCATAACAGCAGATCACGGACCACTGTCAATCAGGTGCTTGCCTTGCCGTCCATCCATCCATCCATCTATCTAGCTATCTATCTATCTATGACTCTTGATATCTAACTCTCTTGCTTGCTATCGCTCCCCCAATGGTCAGTAGCATAGTAGCATAACAGCAGATCACGGACCACTGTCAATCAGGTGCTTGCCTTGCCGTCCATCCATCCATCTATCTATCTATCTATCTATGACTCTTGATATCTAACTCTCTTGCTTGGTATCGCTCCCCCAATGGTCAGTAGCATTGTAGCATAACAGCAGATCACGGACCACTGTCAATCAGATGCTTGCCTTGCCGTCCATCCATCCATCTATCTAGCTATCTATCTATCTATGACTCTTGATATCTAACTCAATTGCTTGGTATCGCTCCCCCAATGGTCAGTAGCATTGTAGCATAACAGCAGATCACGGACCACTGTCAATCAGATGCTTGCCTTGCCGTACATCCATCCATCTATCTATCTATCTATGACTCTTGATATCTAACTCTCTTGCTTGCTATTGCTCCCCCAAAGGTCAGTAGCATAGTAGCATAACAGCAGATCACGGACCACTGTCAATCAGATGCTTGCCTTGCCGTCCATCCATCCATCTATCTATGTATCTATGTCTCTTGATATCTAACTCTCTTGCTTGCTATCGCTCCCCCAATGGTCAGTAGCATAGTAGCATAACAGCAGATCACGGACCACTGTCAATCAGATGCTTGCCTTGCCGTCCATCCATCTATCTATCTATCTATCTATCTATCTATCTATCTATCTATGACTCTTGATATCTAACTCTCTTGCTTGGTATCGCTCCCCCAATGGTCAGTAGCATAGTAGCATAACAGCAGATCACGGACCACTGTCAATCAGGTGCTTGCCTTGCCGTCCATCCATCCATCTATCTATCTATCTATCTATCTATCTATCTATCTATCTATCTATCTATCTATGTCTCTCGATATCTAACTCTCTTGCTTGCTATCGCTCCCCCAATGGTCAGTAGCATTGTAGCATAACAGCAGATCACGGACAACTGTCAATCAGGTGCTTGCCTTGCCGTCCATCCATCCATCCATCTATCTATCTATCTATCTATCTATCTATCAGTCTCGATATCTAACTCTCTTGCTTGCTATCGCTCCCCCAATGGTCAGTAGCATAGTAGCATAACAGCAGATCACGGACCACTGTCAATCAGATGCTTGCCTTGCCGTCCATCCATCCATCTATCTATCTATCTATATATCTATGACTCTCGATATCTAACTCTCTTGCTTGCTATCGCTCCCCCAATGGTCAGTAGCATAGTAGCATAACAGCAGATCACGGACCACTGTCAATCAGATGCTTGCCTAGCCGTCCATCCATCTATCTATCTATCTATCTATCTATCTATCTATCTATCTATCTATCTATGACTCTTGATATCTAACTCTCTTGCTTGGTATCGCTCCCCCAATGGTCAGTAGCATAGTAGCATAACAGCAGATCACGGACCACTGTCAATCAGGTGCTTGCCTTGCCGTCCATCCATCCATCCAACTATCTAGCTATCTATCTATCTATGACTCTTGATATCTAACTCTCTTGCTTGGTATCGCTCCCCCAATGGTCAGTAGCATAGTAGCATAACAGCAGATCACGGACCACTGTCAATCAGGTGCTTGCCTTGCCGTCCATCCATCCATCCAACTATCTAGCTATCTATCTATCTATGACTCTTGATATCTAACTCTCTTGCTTGGTATCGCTCCCCCAATGGTCAGTAGCATAGTAGCATAACAGCAGATCACGGACCACTGTCAATCAGGTGCTTGCCTTGCCGTCCATCCATCCATCTATCTATCTATCTATCTATGACTCTTGATATCTAACTCTCTTGCTTGGTATCGCTCCCCCAATGGTCAGTAGCATTGTAGCATAACAGCAGATCACGGACCACTGTCAATCAGATGCTTGCCTTGCCGTCCATCCATCCATCTATCTAGCTATCTATCTATCTATGACTCTTGACATCTAACTCAATTGCTTGGTATCGCTCCCCCAATGGTCAGTAGCATTGTAGCATAACAGCAGATCACGGACTACTGTCAATCAGATGCTTGCCTTGCCGTCCATCCATCCATCCATCTATCTATCTATCTATCTATGACTCTTGACATCTAACTCTCTTGCTTGCTATCGCTCCCCCAATGGTCAGTAGCATTGTAGCATAACAGCAGATCACGGACCACTGTCAATCAGATGCTTGCCTTGCCGTCCATCCATCCATCTATCTATCTATCTATGACTCTTGATATCTAACTCTCTTGCTTGCTATTGCTCCCCCAACGGTCAGTAGCATAGTAGCATAACAGCAGATCACGGACCACTGTCAATCAGATGCTTGCCTTGCCGTCCATCCATCCATCTATCTATGTATCTATGTCTCTTGATATCTAACTCTCTTGCTTGCTATCGCTCCCCCAATGGTCAGTAGCATAGTAGCATAACAGCAGATCACGGACCACTGTCAATCAGATGCTTGCCTTGCCGTCCATCCATCTATCTATCTATCTATCTATCTATCTATCTATCTATCTATCTATCTATGACTCTTGATATCTAACTCTCTTGCTTGGTATCGCTCCCCCAATGGTCAGTAGCATAGTAGCATAACAGCAGATCACGGACCACTGTCAATCAGGTGCTTGCCTTGCCGTCCATCCATCCATCCATCTATCTAGCTATCTATCTATCTATGACTCTTGATATCTAACTCTCTTGCTTGGTATCGCTCCCCCAATGGTCAGTAGCATAGTAGCATAACAGCAGATCACGGACCACTGTCAATCAGGTGCTTGCCTTGCCGTCCATCCATCCATCTATCTATCTATCTATCTATGACTCTTGATATCTAACTCTCTTGCTTGGTATCGCTCCCCCAATGGTCAGTAGCATTGTAGCATAACAGCAGATCACGGACCACTGTCAATCAGATGCTTGCCTTGCCGTCCATCCATCCATCTATCTAGCTATCTATCTATCTATGACTCTTGACATCTAACTCAATTGCTTGGTATCGCTCCCCCAATGGTCAGTAGCATTGTAGCATAACAGCAGATCACGGACTACTGTCAATCAGATGCTTGCCTTGCCGTCCATCCATCCATCCATCTATCTATCTATCTATCTATCTATGACTCTTGATATCTAACTCTCTTGCTTGGTATCGCTCCCCCAATGGTCAGTAGCATTGTAGCATAACAGCAGATCACGGACCACTGTCAATCAGATGCTTGCCTTGCCGTCCATCCATCCATCTATCTAGCTATCTATCTATCTATGACTCTTGACATCTAACTCAATTGCTTGGTATCGCTCCCCCAATGGTCAGTAGCATTGTAGCATAACAGCAGATCACGGACTACTGTCAATCAGATGCTTGCCTTGCCGTCCATCCATCCATCCATCTATCTATCTATCTATCTATGACTCTTGATATCTAACTCTCTTGCTTGCTATCGCTCCCCCAATGGTCAGTAGCATTGTAGCATAACAGCAGATCACGGACCACTGTCAATCAGATGCTTGCCTTGCCGTCCATCCATCCATCTATCTATCTATCTATGACTCTTGATATCTAACTCTCTTGCTTGCTATTGCTCCCCCAACGGTCAGTAGCATAGTAGCATAACAGCAGATCACGGACCACTGTCAATCAGATGCTTGCCTTGCCGTCCATCCATCCATCTATCTATGTATCTATGTCTCTTGATATCTAACTCTCTTGCTTGCTATCGCTCCCCCAATGGTCAGTAGCATAGTAGCATAACAGCAGATCACGGACCACTGTCAATCAGATGCTTGCCTTGCCGTCCATCCATCTATCTATCTATCTATCTATCTATCTAGATATCTATGACTCTTGATATGTAACTCTCTTGCTTGGTATCGCTCCCCCAATGGTCAGTAGCATAGTAGCATAACAGCAGATCACGGACCACTGTCAATCAGATGCTTGCCTTGCCGTCCATCCATCCATCCATCTATCTATCTATCTATCTATCTATCTATCTATCTATCTATCTATCTATCTATCTATCTATGACTCTTGATATCTAACTCTCTTGCTTGGTATCGCTCCCCCAATGGTCAGTAGCATTGTAGCATAACAGCAGATCACGGACCACTGTCAATCAGATGCTTGCCTTGCCGTCCATCCATCCATCCATCTATCTATCTATCTATCAATGACTCTCGATATCTAACTCTCTTGCTTGCTATCGCTCCCCCAATGGTCAGTAGCATAGTAGCATAACAGCAGATCACGGACCACTGTCAATCAGATGCTTGCCTTGCCGTCCATCCATCTATCTATCTATCTATCTATGACTCTTGATATCTAACTCTCTTGCTTGCTATCGCTCCCCCAATGGTCAGTAGCATTGTAGCATAACAGCAGATCACGTACCACTGTCAATCAGATGCTTGCCTTGCCGTCCATCCATCCATCTATCTATCTATCTATGACTCTTGATATCTAACTCTCTTGCTTGCTATCGCTCCCCCAATGGTCAGTAGCATAGTAGCATAACAGCAGATCACGGACCACTATCAATCAGGTGCTTGCCTTGCCGTCCATCCATCCATCTATCTATCTATCTATCTATGACTCTTGATATCTAACTCTCTTGCTTGCTATCGCTCCCCCAATGGTCAGTAGCATAGTAGCATAACAGCAGATCACGGACCACTGTCAATCAGATGCTTGCCTTGCCGTCCATCCATCTATCTATCTATCTATCTATGACTCTTGATATCTAACTCTCTTGCTTGCTATCGCTCCCCCAATGGTCACGTATGTTGCATTCAACGACAAAGAAAATCGTGTGCTGGAAATGATTTCTGGCAACTGTGAAGGAACTGCACGACTGCAGCAACCACAACACTTCTGTCTGTCTCTGTGGCGCAATCGGTCAGCGTGTTTGGCTGTTAACTGAAAGGATGGTGGTTCGAATCCACCCAGGGACGGCCCACTTTTCCCCCCGCCCCTTGTTATTGTTTCTACTTCTGGCGGTCAGCTTGCCAGACTGCGGCTACAGTAACCTTAAGCTGCTTGCTGCGGACGGCCATCTTGCAAAAATGTATTGAGCGTTTAGAAACTTCCTTTCCATTGCCTAGGCCAACGTAAACCAAAGCACTGCTGGAAGTCGAACCCAGGGTTTCCTGTTTACAAGACAGGCGCTTTGACCAACTAAGCCACGGTGCCAGGACTCTCCCATTCCCCAGTGCCTACACTCAGGCGTAAGGCACAAAACAAAACAAAACAAAACAAAACAAAACAAAACAAAACAAAACAAAACAAAACAAAACAAAACAAAACAAAACAAAACAAAACAAAATCTGGATGCAGGCTGCAACAAAGGAAGCACACATAGGTGAAAACGTAAGGTTGACGGGAGTAACAAGCTCCCTGTTGCGACTGTCCAGGGGCGGCAATGGGAATTGGACGTTGGCCGTTAGGTGCGGGTAGCGCGTGTCCTTTGGGTTCTGGTTCTTCTTTACAAACCGGCGTCTGTCCAGTTGGCTTTCCGGTTCATTACGTCCTCTGATGGCTTTACGATAAGCCTATCTTGCTAAAACTGATGGTCGACAAAACAGAAGCACAAGCTTCGCAAGGAGCAAACAAAGCCCGCCTAAGGCACCGCTGGGATTTGAACCCAGGACCTCCTGTTTACTAGACAGGCACTTTAACCAACTAAGCCACGGTGCCAAATCTGCCACTGTTGCTGCTGATAGTAGCATAACAGCAGATCACGGACCACTGTCAATCAGGTGCTTGGCTTGCCGTCCATCCATCCATCTATCTAGCTATCTATCTATCTATCTATGACTCTTGATATCTAACTCTCTTGCTTGGTATCGCTTCCCCAATGGTCAGTAGCATAGTAGCATAACAGCAGATCACGGACCACTGTCAATCAGGTGCTTGCCTTGCCGTCCATCCATCCATCCATCCATCTATCTATCTATGTATCTATGACTCTCGATATCTAACTCTCTTGCTTGCTATCGCTCCCCCAATGGTCAGTAGCATAGTAGCATAACAGCAGATCATGGACCACTGTCAATCAGATGCTTGCCTTGCCGTCCATCCATCCATCCATCCATCCATCTATCTAGCTATCTATCTAGCTATGACTCTTGATATCTAACTCTCTTGCTTGGTATCGCTTCCCCAATGGTCAGTAGCATAGTAGCATAACAGCAGATCACGGACCACTGTCAATCAGGTGCTTGCCTTGCCGTCCATCCATCCATCCATCTATCTATCTATCTATCTATGACTCTCGATATCTAACTCTCTTGCTTGCTATCGCTCCCCCAATGGTCAGTAGCATAGTAGCATAACAGCAGATCACGGACCACTGTCAATCAGATGCTTGCCTTGCCGTCCATCCATCCATCTATCTATCTATCTATGACTCTTGATATCTAACTCTCTTGCTTGCTATTGCTCCCCCAACGGTCAGTAGCATAGTAGCATAACAGCAGATCACGGACCACTGTCAATCAGATGCTTGCCTTGCCGTCCATCCATCCATCTATCTATGTATCTATGACTCTTGATATCTAACTCTCTTGCTTGGTATCGCTCCCCCAATGGTCAGTAGCATAGTAGCATAACAGCAGATCACGGACCACTGTCAATCAGGTGCTTGCCTTGCCGTCCATCCATCCATCCATCTATCTAGCTATCTATCTATCTATGACTCTTGATATCTAACTCTCTTGCTTGGTATCGCTCCCCCAATGGTCAGTAGCATAGTAGCATAACAGCAGATCACGGACCACTGTCAATCAGGTGCTTGCCTTGCCGTCCATCCATCCATCTATCTATCTATCTATCTATGACTCTTGATATCTAACTCTCTTGCTTGGTATCGCTCCCCCAATGGTCAGTAGCATTGTAGCATAACAGCAGATCACGGACCACTGTCAATCAGATGCTTGCCTTGCCGTCCATCCATCCATCTATCTAGCTATCTATCTATCTATGACTCTTGATATCTAACTCAATTGCTTGGTATCGCTCCCCCAATGGTCAGTAGCATTGTAGCATAACAGCAGATCACGGACTACTGTCAATCAGATGCTTGCCTTGCCGTCCATCCATCCATCTATCTATCTATCTATGACTCTTGATATCTGACTCTCTTGCTTGCTATCGCTCCCCCAATGGTCAGTAGCATAGTAGCATAACAGCAGATCACGGACCACTATCAATCAGGTGCTTGCCTTGCCGTCCATCCATCCATCTATCTATCTATCTATCTATGACTCTTGATATCTAACTCTCTTGCTTGCTATCGCTCCCCCAATGGTCAGTAGCATAGTAGCATAACAGCAGATCACGGACCACTGTCAATCAGATGCTTGCCTTGCCGTCCATCCATCTATCTATCTATCTATCTATGACTCTTGATATCTAACTCTCTTGCTTGCTATCGCTCCCCCAATGGTCACGTATGTTGCATTCAACGACAAAGAAAATCGTGTGCTGGAAATGATTTCTGGCAACTGTGAAGGAACTGCACGACTGCAGCAACCACAACACTTCTGTCTGTCTCTGTGGCGCAATCGGTCAGCGTGTTTGGCTGTTAACTGAAAGGATGGTGGTTCGAATCCACCCAGGGACGGCCCACTTTTCCCCCCGCCCCTTGTTATTGTTTCTACTTCTGGCGGTCAGCTTGCCAGACTGCGGCTACAGTAACCTTAAGCTGCTTGCTGCGGACGGCCATCTTGCAAAAATGTATTGAGCGTTTAGAAACTTCCTTTCCATTGCCTAGGCCAACGTAAACCAAAGCACTGCTGGAAGTCGAACCCAGGGTTTCCTGTTTACAAGACAGGCGCTTTGACCAACTAAGCCACGGTGCCAGGACTCTCCCATTCCCCAGTGCCTACACTCAGGCGTAAGGCACAAAACAAAACAAAACAAAACAAAACAAAACAAAACAAAACAAAACAAAACAAAACAAAACAAAACAAAACAAAACAAAACAAAACAAAACAAAACAAAATCTGGATGCAGGCTGCAACAAAGGAAGCACACATAGGTGAAAACGTAAGGTTGACGGGAGTAACAAGCTCCCTGTTGCGACTGTCCAGGGGCGGCAATGGGAATTGGACGTTGGCCGTTAGGTGCGGGTAGCGCGTGTCCTTTGGGTTCTGGTTCTTCTTTACAAACCGGCGTCTGTCCAGTTGGCTTTCCGGTTCATTACGTCCTCTGATGGCTTTACGATAAGCCTATCTTGCTAAAACTGATGGTCGACAAAACATAAGCACAAGCTTCGCAAGGAGCAAACAAAGCCCGCCTAAGGCACCGCTGGGATTTGAACCCAGGACCTCCTGTTTACTAGACAGGCACTTTAACCAACTAAGCCACGGTGCCAAATCTGCCACTGTTGCTGCTGATAGTAGCATAACAGCAGATCACGGACCACTGTCAATCAGGTGCTTGGCTTGCCGTCCATCCATCCATCTATCTAGCTATCTATCTATCTATGACTCTTGATATCTAACTCTCTTGCTTGGTATCGCTTCCCCAATGGTCAGTAGCATAGTAGCATAACAGCAGATCACGGACCACTGTCAATCAGGTGCTTGCCTTGCCGTCCATCCATCCATCCATCCATCTATCTAT